>NC_053025.1:163156578-163456578 GCF_003073215.2 Triticum urartu
CAATATCCGAGTCACCAAGAACAATTGGAGAGGACAGAAACTTATAGTCGCCCATCTTGATAGAAACATCCGAGATGCAATTGATAGATGTCATTTGCTTGCCCGGGGACACAATCTTCAATGAGAAAGGAATCTTTTCGGTCAAAAACTCATACTTGGCAACAAAAGGTCTTGAAATGAAAGAAAGTGATGCACCAGTGTCAAAAAGAACTTTTGCAGGAATATCGTTAACAGGAAGGTTACCCATGATCACTTCTGAAGAGTCCTCTGCCTGAGCTGCGTTCATCATGTTGACCTTTGCAGACTTGGGATTATGCTTGACCACTGCATTGCTAGCAGATCTCACAGGAGGAGGAGGAAGACGCCTCTAGTTGAAGCATTTGTTTGCATAGTAACCCTTCTGCTGACACTTGTTGCACGTAACCTCTGAGAGCGGATGGTGATACGGAGCACTTGATCTTGGAGCATGAGACAAAGCCTTGTTCTGAAAGCCTGGGTTGGGTGGGTGGGAAGACCATTGCCACCTTTGCTCTTCTGCTGATGAGGCTGACGGAACGGAGGAGGAGGAGGCAACCAGTACTTTTGCTTCTTAGCTGCCACTTGAGTTGAAGAAGAAGAAGGAGTTGCATCCCTGACTCTCTTCTTGGAAGCATCGCACTTGAGCTGAGCAGCCTCTTGCTTTAATGCCATGTTGTAGAATTCATCATACTTTTTCGGCTCAAAAAGCACGAGGGCTAGTTGCAGATCTTCTCTGAGGCCACCTCTGAACTGATAAATCATGCTCTTCTCGTCAAGGACGTCTTGCTTAGCGAAACGAGCGAGCCTCTGGAACATGATGTTGTATTGGTAAACAGACAAGCTGCCTTGCTTCATATTGTGGAACTCCTCACGCTTACTCTCAACAACACTCTGAGGAATGTGGTGAGCTCTGAAGTCTTGGCGGAAATCATCCCAGGTAATCACACGACCTCCTCTGGAATCTTTGTATTGTTGATACCACTCAACAGCTTGGCCTTTGAGTTGGAATGAAGCAAACTTGACAAAGTCCTCAGGCCTAACGTTGTTGCACTCAAAATGTTTGCAGATATCCACGAGCCAATCATCAGCTTCTGTGGCCTCGACACAGTTACTGAAAGACTTCGGCTGGTTTGCGAGGAACTGGTTGAGGATAGCAAACTGAGTTCGATTGTTGCCATGGCCTTGATTTCCTTGGTTGCGCTCTTGCAAGAGTTGCATAATCAACTGCGTGTTGGCGTTGGTAGCGGCCATCACAGCTTGCCATGCCTCCGGAGGTGGAGGTGGTGGCGGTGGTTCCGGATTCTGACGCGTTGGAGGAGCCATCCTAAAGAGGGTGACATCCGTTAGCATCTTGAAAGACATATATTCAAGCTGAATCAAATGGATCGAAATTGTAACTTATAGCCTTATCATTCGAACAAGAATGAACGAATGAATTCCAAATTAAATGGTCACACTTCCATAAATTGAGAAGCCACTTAGATAGAGGTATATGAATAAAATAACAAGGTACAGATATGAACAAATACTTGGTAAGGATTACCCAATCACAAACCAAATATCTACGGAAGAAATACTAGAGCTACATGAATTCCCACCTATGAAACTCCCAAAATTTTCTGGTTATGCAATCAGGTGTTGGGGATACAGGGGAAGCATAATATCTCACCCAAAAATAGCAAATCCTACATTCAGCTGTATCCATCCTTCAACACATAACCAAGAAACCTTCGGAAATCATTTACCTCAACCTTCGAAAAGCATCTGTTATAGGATTTATGGCAATACTCCCGAACTCCCGCCCCAGTACTGGGTGGCGTAGAGGTTATCTCAACAACAACTGCATAAAAGAGATTTTCGATGTCGGCGAAACTCAGGTATTCCAGAATGGCAACGATAAAATTGTGACGACAACACCTCGGAGCTCAACTCCCTGGGACACTGCCACAACCCCTAAATGTCAGGAGGCGCCAAGAACAATGTTCTTGTCACGGAACGATTCCAAGATACCCGCGTGATCCTAAAATTTTGTTTTAGTGAAATTTGAGAAGAGAAGAGTCAAAACTCTATGTCAAGAGGCCTCACCAGAGCGACAAAGGGACTGAGGAGTAAAAAGAATCCTACTCTCCGATATATATAATCCTAAAAGACTCAAAACATTTTTCTAGACTCAACAACGCCAGCGATTCGATCAAGCAGGGGGATTCTAAGTCGGGGAAGGCTCTATTAACAACTTGTAACACCCACGATGCGGCTATATCTCCCACGTGTCGGGGCATGACTTAGAGGCATAACCGCATTGTAGGCATGTCGCAAGAGGGGTAATCTTTACACATCCCATGTACTGAATAAGAAGGAGGTATAGAGTTGGCTTACAATCGCCACTTCACACAATACATAAATATAGCATTACATCATCCAGATACAATCAAGGTCCGACTATGAAACCAGAATAAAGACAACCCCAAATGCATAAGATCCCTGATCGCCCCAACTGGGCTCCACTATTGATCGTCTGGAAAGGAAACGTAATAATGTCCTGAGTCCTCATTGAACTCCCACTTGAGTTCAGTCGCATCCCCTGGAATGACATCATCGGCACCTGCATCTGGTTTTGAAAGTAATCTGTGAGTCACGGGGACTCAGCAATCTCACACCCTCGTGATCAAGACTATTTAAGCTTATGGTTAGGGAAAAGGTATGTGAGGTGGAGCTGCAGCAAGCACTAGCATATATGGTGGCTAACATACGCAAACGAGAGCGAGAAGAGAAAGGCAAAGAACGGTCGGGAATCTATGATCAAGAACTGATCCTAGAACTACTTACGTTCAAGCATAACACGAGACCGTGTTCTCTTCCCGGACTCCACCGAAAAGAGACCATCACAGCTACACACGCTATTGATCCATTTTAGTTAAGTTAAGTCTTCAAGTTTTGTACAACCGGATATTAACAAATTCCCATCTACCCATAACCGCGGGCACAACTTTTGAAAGTTCAAATCCCTGCAGGGGTGTCCCAACTTAGCCCATCACAAGCTCTCACGGTCAATGAAGGATATTCCTTCTCCCCGGACGGCCCGATCATACTCGGAATCCCGGTTACAAGACATTTCGACAATGGTAAAACAAGTCCAGCAAAGCCGCCCGATGTGCCAACAAATCCCGATAGGAGTCGCACGTATCTCGTTCTCAGTGCACACCAGATCAACACTACGTACAACTAAAACCAACCCTCAAGTTTCCCCGAGGTGGCGCTGCAAGTGGCTCTGTTTTGGACCAACACTCAGAGGATCACTGACCCGGGGGTTTAAAATAAAGATGACCCTTGAGTCCGCGGAACCCAAGGGAAAAGGCTTAGGTGGCAAATGATAAAACCAAGGTTGGGCCTTGCTGGAGGAGTTTTATTCAAGGCGAACTGTCAAGGGGTTCCCATTATAACCCAACCGCGTAAGGAACGCAAAATCAAGGAACATAACACCGGTATGACGGAAACTAGGGCGGCAAGAGTGGAACAAAACACCTGGCATAAGGCCGAGCCTTCCACCCATTACCAAGTATATAGGTGCATTAAAGTAAACAATATATAATAATGATATCCCAACAATAATCATGTTCCAACAAGGAACAAACTCCAATCTTCACCTGCAACTAGCAACGCTATAAGAGGGGCTGAGCAAAGCGGTAATATAGCCAAACAATGGTTTGCTAGGACAAGGTGGGTTAGAGGCTTGACATGGCAATATGGGAGGCATGATATAGCATGTGGTAGGTATCGCGGCATAGGCATAGCAATAGAGCGAGCAACTAGCAAGCAAAGATAGAAGTGATTTCGAGGGTATGGTCATCTTGCCTGCAAAGTTCTCCGAGTTGACGTAAGCTTGATCCTCGTAAGCGTACTCAACGGGTTCCTCGATCACGTACTCGTCTCCCGGATCTACCCAAAGCGAGAACACAAGCAAAGGGAACCACAATCAACCAGGGTGCAATGCACAAGCAACATGATGCAAAACATGGCATGATATGCGAGATGTAAAATGCAATGCATATGCGTGCTCCGGAAGGAAAAGATGGAACCAGGCCTCAACTTGACAAACCAAGAGTGCCACTGGAAAGATGAGTTGATTTCGGTCGAAATCGATATAAAGATCACCGGAATTGATGCACGGTTTGCAAATGGCAAGCAAAACAATAATGACACGATTCTACGATTAACAACACGATGCCATCTAAAATGCAACGAGAAAATAAGCTACTGCACTCTAACATAGCAACAAAGCACATGTCAGTGATACACTCAAGATGCTTGACAAAATATGAACACTGAGCTACGGATAAATCACACAATAGCAGGTTCAAACAAGCATGGCAAAAGTGCAAAAGATATCAGGTTCACAGACTTAGTGAAAATAACAACATAACAGGATTTAACATCAGGAAGCAATGTTTAGAGCAAGATAACAACATGCTACAGGGTCAGATCATAGCAAAGCAAGACATGGCATGAAACTACTCAAAGCATATAACAAAAGTCCCATACTGACCATAAGCCAAAAAGGATCAGAAGATATGATGGCACCCATGTAAACATAGCAAGTTTCGTTAACAGCTTCAGACTTAGCAGAAAAACTGGACATGGCAAAAACAGAGTTACGTAGGCATGTTTGTGAGCTCGATGCACTCACCACAAGGTATTGCATGACAAACTAAGCATACACCCAGCAAGAAGACATGTTCAAGAAGCTAACCATGGCAAGAACAATCTCATAGCATGCATGGATCAACTACAACAACCTCGGCAAAATTGAATAACATGTAAACGATCTGCCAGGAACGTTTTACAGCAAAAGTAGAGCAAGATTGAGACATGCTAGGTTACTCCATAATTGCAAAAAAAGAAATGGTTGGATAGAACATAACAATATCTCAAAATCATAGTTACTGAACATGCTCAAAAGAGACATGGATCACTCTGAAGCAACATGAATACATGGCATAAAAATAACATCAAGGAAATGACTTAGAAGAATTCTAAGTCCCTGAAATCAGCAACATCACGAGAGCTACTTTGCATGCTTGTGCTAGTCACCACATTGATCACAAAAATACATGGCATACACCCCTGTAAAGATGGCATGACATAGCCCAAAACACATGTAGGGCTCAAGTTCATAGGAGGCACACAATAAACATGGCAAAAATGACAAATGCCCATAATCTGTTAAGAAACAGAAACTAACATTTTATAGCACTCTTGCAATAGCATTTTAGGCATCAAGATGGACTCAAACAAGCATGGTGCAATGGAATGAAATGAAGAGGAGAACCTAAAGAACATTTTGATATATGGCACGCCCAAAACGGAGCTATGAATGTAGAGTTATGGCATGATGGAGAATGCATAAAAATGAACAGGGACGAGGACTTAGTGAAAATAGACCTAGGGTTTCTCAGATCTGGCGCACGTACCGAGGCGGCGACAGATCTCGCTGGAGACGAAGAAGAGGGTGGCCGGAGCGAGCTCGGGCCCGCCGGCGTTGGCGAGGCCGGGCGGCGCGGGGTCAGGCGGCGGAGGCGGCAGCCAGCGCCGTTGGAGGCAGGCGCGGGGCAGCACGACGGAGGTGGCGGCCGGCACCGGCGACTCGGGCGGCGGAGGGAGGAAGACGCGAGGCGGCGTGGCGTGGCACGGCGGTCGTCAAGGAGGGAGAGTGGCGGCGCGGCGAGCGCGGGCGCGGGAGACCGGGCGGCGGCGGCGGCTCCGGGCTGCGGGGGCCGAGAGCGGGCCGAGCAGGCCGGCGGCGCGGGGAATGGGGCAGAGCCACATGGTGGCGGACGGTTGGCTGATGGGGGCAGCGGACGCGTCCGGCCGGCGGCGGACGTGTCCGGCGGCGCGGAGGAGCGGGGCTAGGGTTTCGGGATCCAGAATTTCGGAGGGGGAGGCCTATTTATAGATTCTGGGAGCTAGGAGAGTCCAAATGGAGTGCGATTTTCAGCCACACGATCATGATCGAACGACCGAGAGGATGGAGGGGGTTTGGATGGGTTTTGGGCCACTTTGGAGGGGTGTTAGGCTGCAACACACACGAGGCCCTTACGGTTCCTCGGTTAACCGTTGGAGTATCAAATGGACTCCAAATGGCACGAAACTTGACATGCGGTCTACTGGTAGTGTCCCAAGGCCGCTTGGCAAATCTCGGTCCAACCCGAGAACGTTTAGCACCCGCACACGAAAAGAGGCAAAAGGGGACGCCGGAGGACATAGGAGTGTCGGAATGCAAAATGAACAACGGGGAAAATGCTCGGATGCATGAGACAAACACGTATGCGAATGCGATGCACATGATGACATGATATGAGATGCATGACATGGACAACATGCAAAACAAAGACAAACCCAACCACGAGGGAATAACATAACTTAGTGCCGAAACTGGCAAGAGTTGGAATATAAATATGGCAAGTTACATATGGGGCGTTACAGAAGATTGGGAACTCGACGAAGGTAAGGAGTCAGGTATAACACCTAAGTTTGATTGTGTTAAATATTTTATGGATACCGATGCTTTTTGTGAATTTAGCACTAAATATGGACTTGACTCTGAGATAGTAGCTTCTTTCTGTGAATCACTTGCTACTCATGTTGATCTCCCTAAGGAGAAGTGGATTAAATATCATCCTCCCATTGAAGTAAAAGTAGTTGAACCTATTAAAGTTGGAGAAAAGACTATCACTTATAATGTTGATCCTATTGTTCCTACCGCTTATATTGAGAAGCCACCTTTCCCTACTAGAATAAAGGATCATGCTAACGCTTCAACTTTGGTTCGTAAGAGTAATACTAGAACAACCAAACCCTCTGAGCAAATTAAAGTTGAACATAGTATTTCTATGGTTAAAGATATCTTGTCCGTTAATATTGATGGGCATGTTATTTACTTTTGTGATGAAGCTGCTAGAATTGCTAGACCTGATACTAAAAATAAACATAGACCTGTTGTAGGCATGCCTGTTATTTCTGTTAAAATAGGAGATCATTGCTATCATGGCTTATGTGATATGGGTGCTAGTGCGAGTACAATACCTCATTCTTTATATGAAGAAATTATGCATGATATTGCACCTGCCGAGATAGAAGGTATTGATGTTATAATGAAGCTTGCCAATAGAGATACTATCTCACCGATTGGGATTGTTAGAGATGTTGAAGTCTTGTGTGGGAAAGTTAAATATCCTGCTGATTTTCTTGTTATTGGTTCCCCACGAGATGACTTTTGTCCCATTATATTTGGTAGACCCTTCTTGAATACTGTTAATGCTAAGATAGACTGCAAAAAGGATATTGTTTCTGTTGGTTTAGGGGATATGTCTCATGATTTTAATTTTGCTAAATTTCGTAGACAACCCCATGATAAAGAATTGCCTAGTAAAGATGAAATTATTGGTCTTGCTTCTATTTCCGTGCCTCCTAATGATCCTTTAGAACAATATCTGCTAGACCATGAAAATGATATGTTTATGAATGAAAGAAGGGAAATAGATGAAATATTCTTTAAACAGGGACCTATTTTGAAACACAACTTGCCTGTAGAAATTCTAGGGGATCCTCCTCCACCCAAGGGTGATCCCGTGTCTGAGCTTAAATCATTACCTGATACTCTTAAATATGCTTATCTTGATGAAAAGAAGATATATCCTGTTATTATTAGTGCTAACCTTTCAGAGCAAGAAGAGGGGAAATTATTGAAAACTCTGAAGAAGCATCATGCTGCTATTGGATATACTCTTGATGATCTTAAGGGCATTAGTCCCACTCTATGCCAGCACAAAATAAAATTGGAGAAAGACGCTAAACCGGTTGTTGATCACCAACGACGGTTAAATCCCAAGATGAAAGAAGTGGTAAGAAAAGAAATACTAAAGCTTTTGGAGGCAGGTAATTTATCCTGTTGTTGATAGTCAGTGGGTATGTCCTGTCCATTGTGTCCCTAAGAAAGGAGGTATTACTGTTGTTCCTAATGATAAAGATGAATTGATCCCACAGAGAATTGTTATAGGTTATAGAATGGAAATTGATTTTCGCAAATTAAATAAAGCTACTAAAAAGGGATCACTACCCTTTACCTTTTATTGATCAAATGCTAGAAAGATTATCTAAACATACACTTTTTTTCTTTCTAGATGGTTATTCTGGTTTCTCTCAAATACCCGTGTCAAAAGAGGATCAAGAAAAGAACACCTTTACTTGCCCTTTTGGTACCTTTGCTTATAGATGTATGCCTTTTGGTTTATGTAATGCACCTACTACCTTCCAATGATGCATGAATGCTATATTCTCTGACTTTAGTGAAAAGATTGTTGAGGTATTCATGGATAATTTTTCTGTATATGGAACTTCTTTTGATGATTGCTTAAGCAACCTTGATCGAGTTTTGTGGAGATGTGAAGAAACTAATCTTGTCTTGAATTGGGAGAAGTGCCACTTTATGGTTAATGAAGGCATTGTCTTGGGGCATAAAATTTCTGAAAGAGGTATCAAAGTTGATAAAGCTAAAGTTGATGCTATTGAAAAGATGTCGTGTCCTAAGGACATTAAAGGTATAAGAAGTTTCTTTGGTCATGCCGGTTTTTATAGGAGGTTCATTAAAGATTTCTCAAAAATCTCCAGGCCTCTGACTAATCTCTTACAAAAAGATGTTCCTTTTGTCTTTGATGATGATTGTGTAGAAGCATATGAAATACTTAAGAAAGCCTTGATTTCTGCCCCTATTATTCAGCCTCCCGATTGGAATTTACCCTTTGAAATTATGTGTGATGCTAGTGATTATTCTGTAGGTGCTGTTCTAGGACAAAGAGTTGATAAGAAATTAAATGTTATCCAATATGCTAGTAAAACTCTAGACAGTGCCCAAAGAAATTATGCTACTACTGAAAAAGAATTTTTAGCAACTGTATTTGCTTATGGTAAGTTCAGACCTTATATTGTTGATTCCTAAAGTAACAATTCACACTGATCATGCTGCTATTAAATACCTTATGGAAAAGAAATATGCTAAACCTAGACTTATTAGATGGGTTCTCCTACTACAAGAATTTGATTTGCATATTATTGATAGAAAGGGAGCTGAGAACCCCGTTGCAGACAACTTGTCTAGGTTAGAGAATGTTCTTGATGACCCACTACCTATTGATGATAGCTTTCCCGATGAACAATTAGCTGTCATAAATGCTTCTCGTACTGCTCCATGGTATGCTGATTATGCTAATTACATTGTTGCTAAATTTATACCACCTAGTTTCACATACCAGCAAAAGAAAAGGTTTTTCTATGATTTAGGACATTACTTCTGGGATGACCCACACCTTTATAAATAAGGAGTAGATGGTGTTATTAAATGTTGTGTACCTGAGCATGAACAGGAATAGATCCTACACAAGTATCACTCTAAGGCTTATGGAGGACACCATGCTGGAGATAGAACTGCACATAAGGTATTGCAATCCGGTTTTTATTGGCCTACTCTCTTCAAGGATGCCCGTAAGTTTGTCTTGTCTTGTGATGAATGTCAAGAATTGGTAATATTAGTAGACGTCAAGAAATGCCTATGAATTATTCACTTGTTATAGAACCATTTGATATTTGGGGTTTTGATTATATGGGACCGTTTCCTTCCTCTAATGGTTATACACATATTTTAGTTGTTGTTGATTACATTACTAAGTGGGTAGAAGCTATTCCAAATAGAGGTATTGATCATAACACCTCTATTAAGATGCTTAAAGAAGTTATTTTTTCGAGGTTTGGAGTCCCTAGATATTTAATGACTGATGGTGGTTCACATTTTATTCATGGTGCTTTTTGTAAAATGCTTGCTAAGTATGATGTTAAACATAGAATTGCATCTCCATATCATCCACAGTCTAGTGGTCAAGTAGAACCGAGAAATAGAGAGCTTAAATTAATTTTGCAAAAGACTGTTAATAGATCTAGAAAGAATTGGTCCAAGAAACTTGATGATGCATTATGGGCATATAGAACTTCATATAAAAATCCTATGGGTATGTCTCCATATAAAATGGTTTATGGAAAAGCATGCCACTTACCTCTTAAACTAGAACATAAGGCATATTGGGCCATTAAAGAGCTCAATTATGATTTCCAATTTGCCGGCGAGAAGAGACTATTTGACATTAGCTCACTTGATGAATGGAGTACCCAGGCTTATGAGAATGCCAAGCCTTTTAAAGAAAAGGTTAAAAGATGGCATGGCAAAAGGATACAAAAACGTGAGTTTAATGTAGGTGATTATGTATTGTTATACAACTCTCGTTTAAGATTTTTTGTAGGAAAACTCCTCTCTAAATGGGAAGGTCCTTACATTATCGAGGAGGTCTATCGCTCCGGTGCCATAAAAATGTAGCGCTCCGAGACCGATGCACCAGGTGTCCTCCAGTTATTCACTGTTGTTGCCTTGTCATTGCTTGCGTGTCATGCATTTCATATCATGTCATCATGTGCATTTCATTTGCATACATGGTCATCTCATGCATCCGAGCATTTTCCCCGTTGTCCATTTTGCAATCCGGCGATCCTATGTCATCCGGTGTCCCTTTCTACCTCGTTTCGTGTGCGGGTGTCAAACGTTCTCGGATTGGACCGAGACTTGCCAAGCGGCCTTGGTTTACTACCGGTAGACCGCCTGTCAAGTTTCGTGCCATTTGGACTTCGTTTGATACTCCAACGGTTAACCGAGGGACCGAAAAGGCCTCGTGTGTGTTGCAGCCCAACACCCCTCCAAAGTGGCCCAAAACCCACCAAAACCCCCTCCATCATCTCGATCGTTCGATCACAATCGCGTGGCCGAAAACCGCACCTCTTTTGGACTCTCCTAGCTCCCTCTACCTATAAATATGTGGCCTCCCACGAAATTTTCACGCAGATGAAACCCTAAACTCCTCCTCTGCGCGCCGCCGGACATTTCGTCCCGCACCGCCGGACATGTCCACCGCGCCTTCCACCTCACTCCGACGAATCACAGTGCGCCAAGTCCGCTCCGCCGCCCCGCTCGACCTCTCCCGCATCGCCACCTATCACCGCCGCCTTCTCTCTCCTTGCCTGCGCCGCCGCGGCCCTGCGGGCCCACGGCCGGCCCACCCGGCCTGAACGTCCAGTGCTCCTGCCCCGCCGCCTGGGAGCGCCCGCGCCCACCGGATTTCACGCCGCGCCGCCCGCGCATCCTTCACCGGAGCTGCGGTGCCGCCTCCCGCTCGCCGAAACTCGTCGCCAGCGCACTCCGCCGTTGTGCGCCTCACACCGTGCCCCGGCCGCGCCGCCCGCGCACCGCCGCAGGGAGCTCGCCGCCCGGCCACCGGAGCTCCTCTCCGGCCTCCTGCCTCGTCACCGGCGTCCTCCCCGGCCTCCTCCTCACCTTCCCCTCGCCGGAGCCGCGACCTCGCCGGAGTTCCTCGATCTGCCGCCGCTACAGTACAGGATCCCGATCTGGATCTGGGATCGCTACAGTAAACCCTAGCCCAGTTGACTTTTCCCTCTCTCCCGTAATTATTTGCATATCTTCATCAGCTCATAACTCTTCATCACCGTTACTCTGATTCATGCGTGTAGCATATCAAAATGTTCGTCTCGACGAGTACATCATTTCATCTCATTGCATAATTTTCATTTGAGCTCATCTTGATGCCCAAAATGTCGTTGGAAGAGGGCTATGTGATGATTATGTCAGATCTGTTTCAGCAAATGGCCTTTTGTCATTTTTGCCATGATTAATGTGTGCATGCTATGATCCTGAGCTCTACATGTGTTTTGATATATGTCACGCCATCTTTACAGGGGTGTATGCCATGTATTTTTGTGATCTTTGTGGTGACTAGCACAAGCATGCAAAGTAGCTTACTCGGTGATGCTGATTTCAGGGACTTAGAATTTCACTAAGTCCTTGTCCTGTCATTATTTTTATGCCATATGTTCATGTTGTTTCCTAGTGATCCGTGCCTCTTTTGAGGATGATCAGTAAGGATGTTTTGTAGATATTGTGGTGCCCTATCCATCGATGTCTTTGTTTGCATTTATGGAGCACCCTAGCTTGAGTCAATTGAACTCTACTGTTGCTATAAAATGTTCCGGGCAGTTTGTTGACATGTTTAGCAATTTTGCCGAGGATGTTGCTATTGATCCGTACATGCTATGATGTTGTTCTTGCCATGTCTAGCTTCTATGCCATGTCTTCTTCATGGGTGTATGCTTAGTTTGTCATTCCATGCTCTGTAGTGAGTGCATCGAGCTCGTAAACATACCTACTTGTTAATCTGTTTTGCATGCTCCAGTTTTTCACTAAGTCTGAATCTGTTTATGTTTTTGCTATGTTCACATGCTTGCAATTGTACTTTGTGGACCCTTTTGGCTCATGGTCACTAAGGGACTTTTGTTGTATGCTTTGAGTAGCTTCATGCCATGCCTTGATTTTCCATGATATGTTCCTGTAGCATGTAGTTTTCATGCTCTAAACATTGCTTCCTGATGATAAATTCCTGACATGCTGTTAATTTCTCTAAGTCTGAAACCTGTTATCTTTTGCACTTTTGCCATGCTTGTTCGAACCTGTTATTGAGTGAATTAGCCGTAGCTCAGTGTTCATATTTTGTCAAGCATCATGAGTGGATCCCTGCCATGTATTTTTTGCCATGTTTGAGTGCTGTAGCATATTTAGCTTGATGCATTTAGTTGGTTACTTGATGTTTATCGCAGCCCGGTGCCATATTTGTTTTGCTTGCCATTTCCAAACCGTGCATCTGATTCCGGTGATCTTTATATTGATTTCATCCGAAATCAACTCCCCTTTCCAATGGCACTCTTGGATTTCCAAGTTGATGCCAGGTTCAATCATTCCTTTCCAAATCATGCATATGCATCGCATACCGCATCCCGCATATCATGCCATGTTCATGTGTTGGTTGTTTACTATGTTGTGTGCTTCTTTCCGGTGTTGCTTCTTCGGGTTGGTTCCAATAACGTCGCGTTTGTGAGGGCCCATTCGACTATGTCTGTTTGTCTTCTTCATGGACTCGTTCTTCTTCCTTGCGGAATTTCAAGCAAGATGATCATACTCTCGAAATCACTTCTATCTTTGCTTGGTAGTTGCTCACTCTTTTGCTATGCTTACGCTGCGATACCTACCACTTGCTTATCATGCCTCCCATATTTCTAAGCCAAGCCTCTAACCCACCTTGTCCTAGCAAACCGTTGTTTGGCTATGTTACCGCTTTGCTCAGCCCTCTTATAGCGTTGTTAGTTGCAGGTGAAGATTGGAGTTTGTTCCTTGTTGGAACATGGATATTATTGTTGGGATATCACAATATCTCTTATTTAATTAATACATCTATATACTTGGTAAAGGGTGGAAGGCTCGGCCTTATGCCTGGTGTTTTGTTCCACTCTTGCCGCCTAGTTTCCGTCATATCGGTGTTATGTTCCCGGATTTTGCGTTCCTTACATGGTTGGGTTATAATGGGAACCCCTTGACAGTTCGCTTTGAATAAAACTCCTCCAGCAAGGCCCAACCTTGGTTTTACCATTCACCACCTAGCCTCTTTTTCCCTTGGGTTAGGCCAGCCCAAGGGTCACCTTTATTTTAACCCCCCGGGCCAGTGCTTGTCTAAGTGTTGGTCCGAAATGGGCAGCCTGTGGGGCCACCTCGGGGAAACTTGAGGGCTGGTTTTACTCATAGCTTGACATATCCGGTGTTGTCCTGAGAACGAGATATGTGCAGCTCCCATCAGGATGTCGGCGCATCGGGCGGCTTTGCTGGACTTGTTTTACCATTGTCGAGGATGTCTTCTAACCGGGATGCCGAGTCTGATCGGATTGTCTTGGGAGAAGGAATATCCTTCGTTGACCATGAGAGCTTGTGATGGGCTAAGTTGGGAGACCCCTGTAGGGATACTTTCGAAAGCCATGCCCGCGGTTATGGGCAGATGGGAATTTGTTAATGTCCGGTTGTAGAAAACCTAAAGTTTATCTTAATTAAAATGCACCACCCGCGTGTGTAACCGTGATGGTCTCTTCTCGGCGGAGTCCGGGAAGTGAACACGGTGTTGGAGTTATGCTTGACGTAGGTTGTTCTAGGATCACTTCTTGATCATAGTTTCTCGATCGTGCTTTGCCTTCTCTTCTCGCTCTCATTTGCGTATGTTAGCCACCAAATATGCTAGTCGCTTGCTGCAGCTCCACCTCATACCTTTTACCCTACCTATAAGCTTAAATAGTCTTGATCGCGAGGGTGTGAGATTGCTGAGTCCCCGTGACTCACAGATACTTCCAAAACCAGCTTGCAGGTGCCGTTGAACCGTGCAGATGACGCAACCAAGCTCAAGGAGGATCTCTATGAAGATCGTGTTCTTTATGTTGTTCTGTTTTCCAGTTGATCAGTAGTGGAGCCCAGTTGGGTCGATCCGGGATTTGTGTAGCATTTGGGGTAGTCTTCTTTTATTTTGGTTCCGTAGTCGGACCTTGAGTGTATTTGGATGATGTAATGCTTTATTCATGTAATTGTGTGAAGTGGTGATTGTAAGCCAACTATGTATCTCTTTCCCTTATGTATTACATGGGTTGTGTGAAGATTACCTCACTTGCGACATTGCTTTCAATGCGGTTATGCCTCTAAGTCGTGCTTCGACACGTGGGAGATATAGCCGCATCGAGGTTGTTACAAGTTGGTATCAGAGCCTTCCCCGACCTTAGGAGCCCCCTGCTTGATCGAATCATTGGCGTTGTTGAGTCTAGAACAATGTTTTGAGTCATTTAGGATTATATATATCGGAGAGTAGGACTTCTTTTTACTCCTCAGTCCCTTCGTCGCTCTGGAGAGGCTTCCTGACGTAGAGTTTTGACTCCTCTCTTCTCAAATTTCACTAAAAAAATTTAGGATCACGCGGGTATCTTGGAATCATTCCGATGGTTTTGTGACGAGAACATTGTTCTTGGTGCCTCCTGACATTTAGGGGTTGTGGCAGTTTCCCGGGGAGTTGAGCTCCGAGGTGTTGTCGTCACAATTTTATCGTTGCAGTTCTAGAATACCCGAGTTTTGCCGACATCGAAAATCTCTTTTATGCAGTTGTTGGTGAGATAACCTCGACGCCACCCAGTACTGGGGCGGGAGTTCGGGAGTATTGCAATAACTTGTATAATGGATGCTTTTCGATGGTTGAGGTAGATGATTTCCGAAGGTTTCTTGGTTATGTGTTGAAGTATCGATACAGCTGGATGTAGGATTTGCTAGTTTTGGGTGAGATATTATGCTTCCCCTGTATCCCCAACATCTGATTGCATAACCGGAAAGTTTTGGGAGTTTATAAGTGGGAATTCAAGTAGCTCTTAGGATATCTTTCCGACAGATGTATGATATGAAATTGGGGTTCGACGTCTAGTTGTCCGCCTATCCACGGTTGGTTTTACAGTGGTCTCATTGTGTGTTAAAGAGTCCTTCACTATGCCGACTCGGGGACGCTTCGTATGTCATGTGCACTGCCTTGTACATGATGGTGATGTACGATCGAGCCCGTGTAGGCCCCACCACGAAAACTTCGGACGAAATCTCTATCATATGTTTGTTCCGGCTTATTCTGCAAGCCAATCCTTTGTTTTGTTTTCAGTTGTGGTATTCGAGTTGCTTCAATGTCAAATGTTGATTCCATACCTTCCCCAAATGATGTTCTCATATTTCTATGTGATTACCAATCCTTCATGATAATCGGGATTGTCATGACAATCCTTCTCAACCAGCGTATTTCTCTTCAAGTGGATCTGATCAACATTCGCAAGATCAACTCAAGTTTTCTCAATGTTGTTTGTTTCATCCATCTCCAAGTTGCCTTTGTTTTTCCCACCCTCCCTCCCTTGATTTTTCTTCGAGGACTCATATATCTCAATCAAGTATCATTTTATTGATGTGAAGTCTCTTCTTTCTTTCCTTTCAATGTTCTTACTCAGTGTTTCTCAGGAAGATTCTAACGGAGTGTCACATCCCTGCTTTTAGTCATGCATTAGGATTGGATGAACTTGTGAATCATGTTTAAATTTATTTTAAACTTGAAATGGGGCCTAATCAACCCCAACACCCCCCCTGAAAATGCTAATTCCCAACAATTGGAATTTCAATGAACCCAAAATGCCCTTCATAAAGCCGACCATTTTTGGTTCTGGTTTAAACCTCTGCCAAAAATGGTCTTGCAAATTATGGAGCCATTCTGGATTTTTGAACAAGCCATAAGTATTTGAATTTGGGCATTTTAAATACTATAAATATTTTAAAGTGCTCAAATACTCTTGGAAGTATTTTTAGGCAGTTGAGAATATTTTCAAATGTGCCTCTGAATATTCCCAGGATTTTTAGAAATGGAATGGTATTTTAATCATTTCAATACATAGAGCAGAGCAAATAAAAAAGAGAAAACAAAAAGGAACAGATGACTTACCTGGAAGCCCACCTAGCAAGCCCACCTACTGGCCCAGCCCACCTCCTGTGCCAGCGAGCTACTTGCACTCGCCAGCACAAGCAAGCAGCTGCTCGACGGCGAGCACAGCATGTGTGCCACACATCTGCCCGCCGCCTCGCCGCTCCCCTCGTCGAGCTGTCACCCTAGGACGCACCCCCACCTCTCTCCCGAGCTCCCAGACACACTCGCTCTCCTCTCCTGACCCTCTCTCTCGCCCTCCTCGACGACGCCCGAGCCGTCACCGTCGCTGCCGCTCGTCGCAGCCGCGTCCAACGCCATCCCCGAGCCGCGCCATCGTGTCTAGGAGCGTCGCCGTCGTCGACTACGTCGACTAGCCAAGTCGCACGACGCCGGAGACCCTGCAACGTCGCCGTCGCCGTCGTCTTCAACCTCGGGCCGCCCGAGATCGCCGTCGCCATTCCGACCGCACCGAGCCCTCCCTGAGCTCGCTGACCCTCTCTGCGGCTTCCTAGTGAGCTGCTGCTCCCCCCCTTCTCTCCGCTTCGTCACTAGAGCTCTGTAGCCGCCACGCCTCTTTCGTCCGAACGCGCCGCCGCCTGAGCTCGTCTCCGACGTAGCTCCGGCCGCTTAGCGGTCCCGCTGGCATGTCCAGCGTGCTCACCGTATCGCGTAGATGATGTAGGTGCTAGCGCCACGCCGCCTAGGCCACTGCAGCCACACACACGAGCTGACCCGAGCTTCGGCCACTTTCCGGCCACGCCATCACCACGGCTGGATGCGGGCGAGCACCAGCTGCCCGTAGCTGCTCTCTGCGTAGCAAATGGTGCCCTGTGGGCAAATCCCACAGCACGCTGCCGCGTCTGGCCTCGCCGGCGGCTAAACGCCGGCAGGCGCTGACCGCTGACCGGCGAGGTTTGACCCCGCCGAGTCAGGTTGACTTCCCCCTCTCTCTCACTGACATGCGGGTCCTGCCCGATTAATTACTCTGTTAGTGCTAATTAACTAGGTTAGTTTAACTAGTATAGTCATCGACTAGTGGGCCCTGCCCAGTTAATTAGACTAACTAAACGTAGTTAGTGTAGAGAGTCACTGACCAGTGGGCCCCACTGGTCAGGTTTGACAAGCCACTGGCGCCTTTAACTCGCTGACGTCACAGTGACGCAGTGCTGACGCAATTATTTAATTTCTGGATTTATTTTCATATAGGAAATTCCGGAAAATAGCCTAAACTTCGAAAAATCATAGAAAATCAACCATAGCTCCAAATCAAACAAATTATATATGAAAAATGATCAGAAAAATTCAATATATCCATCTGTAATGGTTTCATGCATGAAAAACCACTTTAACCTTGATGTTTAGGTGAAACAAGCTAACATGCTCATTATGCATAAGAACTTTAACTTTTATTTGAATCTTTGATTCAAATGGACCCATTTCAACTTGTTTCACATTGCATTAGGTAGGACACATCATTTTGCCATGTCATAGCATGCATCATATTGTTGCATATCGTCATGTGTTGATTATGTTCTGTGTGTCCTTCGTGGTAGGTTCTGCCTCCAAGGATATCTCCGTGTATCCAACTGAAGGGCAGTACCCTACTACCACTCCATCAGGCAATCAGCCCCATTTATCATATCGATACAATCCCATGTTCTCGCTTCTGCTCTCATTTACTGCATTAAGACAACAACGTTTCAAACTGCTGTGTGCTGCGGTAGTTGAACCCTTATCCTCTGCATGACCTGTCATTACCACAGTAACTAGATGAAACCCACTAGCATGTGTAGGAGTTGATTGAGCCATGTATGTGTTTCCTACCTTGCTATGCCTACTATGCTTAGAGTTGTGTCAGGTCTGGTTCATCTGGGTGATGGGCTAGAGTGAAATGATTATGTCGATAATGTGAGGGATGTGTTGAACATGATTTGGTAAAGGTATCGATGAGAGTCCATGTAGGAGTACATGGTGCATTGTTTCATTGAGGCTGTCCCTAGGAACTGAGATCTGTATGTGTGATTTTAAGAATCAACTACTACCATGCATTGTGATCCTTAATTGACCCTCTCGGCTTCTTAATCACCCTAGTACTCTGTCCAGGAGTTGCAAATAGTTTCTGGTGTTTGTAGGTTATGTGTTGGCGGCCGTGCGTAGCGCTGACCCTAGGGGTGGGTTATGATGCGGTAGATACACCGTGGCACGGTGTACCGAGTCACCCATTTGCTGTCTCGGGAACCCTGTTCACATCATTCGGGGCCGTATGTGGAAACCTCGGCCGGACTCCCTGCGGATGGAACCTAGCTAGGCAATAAACCTGGACTAGAGACTTGAGTGTTTAGGTGGGCCATGGCCGACACCCTCATTGGGATTCTGCTTGAAGATTGCCGAGTACATGTCGTGTAAACGACGGTAAGTGGTGAGAGCGTGTATGAAAAAGTACACCCATGCAGGGTTAACATCATCTATTCTAATAGCCGCGTCCGCGGTAAAGGACTACTTGGTTGCCTATACAGTTCATAGACAAGTTAATGGTTACTACTAAAAGACTCAAGATAAGTGTGAGTACTGAGGATGGCCCTCTCGTTGGATGACGAGGGAGGATCCCCGGTGGATTATTGTGTTTGTGATTAGTGGACTCGTGTGCGAAAACTATTTTACTAGTGGTGTCTCGCAGGATAGCTTAGCCAAGAGTCAAAGCTGGCTTGCTACAATTACTCCACCACCTTCTTGAGAATGAGCATGTATAGTAGGTTCTGTTGTAAGACTTGCTGAGTACCTTTGTACTCATGTTTGCTTAATTACTATTTTCAGACAACAACACCGCCCCCTCCGATGGGTTTTATGTAGATCTCGACGTCGATGAGTGACTTGCCACCCAGGTGGTGATCCTGGCCATGGAGGGCCCTATGTAGATAGACAGGCTTCGAGAAGCCTTCTTTCTTTCTAGTGTCTGTACTCAGACTATTTGCTTCCGCATGTGCTTGTATGCTTGTATGACTTGAGTGTCGGGTCATGTGACCCCTATCTGTATGAACATGTTATGTATGGCTCTCTGGAGCCTTTCAATAAAGTACTTGCATTGTAGAGTTTTGTTGTGATGCCATGTTGTATTTGCACATATCGAGCATATTGTGTGTATGATTGAAATGCTTGGTATGTGTGGGATCCGACAATCTAGTTGTTTATCCTTGGCAGCCTTTCTTATGGGGAAATGTAGTCTAGTGCTCCTCGAGCCATAGGAGTCCGCTACAGCCCGGTTCACCAGAGTCCTGCTAGCCCAGCACTACTACTCAGGACACTTGACTGGCCGACATGTGTTTCACTTTGTTCCTATGTCTGTCCCTTCGGGGAAATGTCACACGGTGACTTCCAGAGTCCTGCCTAGCCTGCTACAGCTCGGGTTCCCCGGAGTCCTGTTAGCCCAGTGCTACAGCCCGGATTCACTCGCTGATGACCGACATGCTCGATGTGATTCATGTATGCCTGTCTCCATAGGTCTGTGCCGCTTTGGGTTCACGACTAGCCATGTCGGCCCGGGTTCTCTGTCATATGGATGCTAGCGACACTATCATATACGTGAGCCAAAAGGCACAAATGGTCCCGGGCCATGGTAAGGCGACACCCGTGGGGATACCGTGCGTGAGGCCGCAATGTGATATGAGGTGTTACCGGCTAGATCGATGTGACTTGGAATCGGGATCCTGACAGCGTTGGCATCAGAGCCGGACTTCCTGTAGGTTCGTTGAGCCAAACTGGTCGATGTCGAGTCTATAAATGCTTTAGTTATATGTAGGGGAATTGATTGTGGGAGGGAACGTAAGGCTCTTTTACTCCTTTACCTTATGCCCTCTGATCTGAGTCATTCTCTTCTCATTCAACGTGGGTTAAGGACTAGGCTCTCTTCTTCTATCAGGTTCACGTGTTACTAATCCGTAGTAGCTTATAGGATTGTTGTTACAAGCCTCAGTACAGTTTCTACTACTTTTAGTATGTTGCTAGTTGAATCAGAACCTTGGTATGATGTTGTTGAGTGGTATTGCAAACTGTTGTGGATGTCTCAAAACTTTTTCTGAGCATTTACAACCGTTATGCTGTCCGATTTCCCCTAGAAAATTCTAATGCCTTTGCATTATTCTGTTCTTTTAGATGGCCACCCGTTTGCAGAACCAAGTGGTTCGTCTGACCCGGTGCTTCGATGTTCCCGGCCACACGGCCATGTTGGTTCGAGTGATGGTCGAGTCAGGCTATCGGTGGTATCCGGAATATACCGTCGAGGAGCAGTTCAGAGACTTCAAACAGAGCTAGTACCTATGTACCGTCAGGATATATCCCTCTTATCCTGGAGCCACTGAGCTCCTTCACTGTTCCTATGGACTTGGGGTCACTATTGAGATGTATGTGCAGGATGCGGCCTATTCAATGATGACTATCATTCGAGCCAGGACTGCCTTGCTACAGAACACCGACTTCTGTTACATGCCAGCCTCACTTCCTAGAGCACAGGGGTACTATCAGGCTTTGTACTATGACTCTTCACATGAGGAGTCACTACTCCGCACCACTGCCGAGATGCTTGAGGATAAGGACCGCGAAAATCGGGCCTTGCGTATGGAGCTTTTCCACACTCGTGTTGATCATTGGGCCACTTTGACTCGGTTTGCACCTGCGGTGCAGGCAGGATACATGGACATGAGGGGCCTGTACCCTGTACGGTCTGGATTGCCAGATTGTATGGAGTGGCGCGATGTAGGAGGCATCACCCCTCCTCGTGGTCCCCGTCTGCCACCACCTGTGGGACCGAGGCCACATCCGAGTCCCTATGGTCCACAGGCTCCGCAGGACCGTCTGTTCCCAGATGATTATGTTCCACTTCCAGGCTTTGGTGGCGACTTCTATGAGGATTACTACGGAGCCGTTTGAGCTAGTAGTAGTTTCACTAGTATTGTAATAGTTGTATTCTCCACAATCCTGCGTGACCAGTGGGATACAACTTGGTGTGCATCACACTCCGGAGGTGTAGAAAAATAATGTATAGGAGCTTGGAATGCCTTCGATGAGATGTAATGTCTTTCACCGTAGTTGTACTCTAGCCTGGGCTTGTACTAAACTATGTATGGTGTGTATGACCAATGGTATATACATGGCAGTTTCTATATTACCATGTCGTGCAATGAACATCTTAGCATTCCATGTTATCCATTACATTCTGCACTTCCTTGCTAAGTTTGTGCCATCCTTATCTAAACCGTTGTCTTGTTTTCTCCTAGGATGGTCAACACCCGCAGCAACCCTGCTGCCCCAGAGCAAGGGGAAGCCAGTGCAGTTAGGGGTGAAAATCTGCCTCACCCACCTTCTCTGGCCGAAGTTATGCTGGAGGCGGAAAGAAACAAGCGTGAGACTAACCACTTGCTAGAGCGGATTGAGCAGAACACTACACGCCATCAGCAAAATGACTTGGTGTCAATCAATGACTTCATCAAGTTGTACCCACCAAAGTTCAATCATTCCGTCGAGCCCCTTGACGCGGATGACTGGCTCCGCAGCATCACACACAAGCTATGTTCTGCTAACGTAGCCGAAGCTGATAAGGTTACCTATGCTGCCTATCACCTCGAAGGCCCTGCTAGCCTTTAGTGGGAAAACTTTGAGGCTATGCGCCCGGTCGGCCAAATCACTACTTGGGTTGAATTCAGTGAAGCTTTCCGTGAGCATCACATCTGGGAAGGTCTCATAGATCGCAAGAGGGAAGAGTTCTGCAATTTCACCCAAGGAAGACTAACTGTGGATGCATATAGTCGTGAATTTGGGAATCTGGCACGATATGCTCCTGAAGAGGTATCCACCGACGCTAAGAAGCAGGAAAGGTTCCGCAAGGGACTTAGCCCTGAGCTTTGCCGCGATCTTCGTCTGCACGAGTGCACCTCCTTTCAGATGTTGGTCAATAAAGCCATCAGTGCTAAGACAGGCCAGTCTGACTATGATGCTTCACGCAAGCACTCTTGTGATTTTGGCTCTTCATCCGGCTCTGGATCTCAGAAGCGCCGGGTGTGGATTCCAAGCACGGCACTGCCACCCAGGTTCATTCCGAGGCCATCCTTTGAGGCGCCTCGCCCCAACTAGCAGTTTGCACCGTCCAAGCCCTATGGTGGCCCCGCTGCTAATGCCGCTCCACGCCCCAATGTTGTGACATGTTTCAAGTGTGGAGAACCGGGTCACTATAGTCGAGAGTGTCCCCAGAACAACAACCCCAATCAGTCTGGAAAGTATGTTGGTCGTGGTAAGCCAGCGGGAAAGACATTCTACGCCAAGCCGGTCACCACTGCACGTGGCCATGTCAACTATGTCTCAGCTGAGGAGGCTCATGATGATCCTAACGTCGTCCTTGGTACGCTCCTTGTTAATTGCCATCTGGCATCTGTTCTTTTCGATACTGGAGCATCTCATTCATTCATATCTGAGAACTATGCTCGATTGCATAACACGACATTCTGTGACATGCCCACTTCCATGGTAATTGAAACTCCGGGTTCCAAATGGCAAACTTCTAGAGTAAGCCATGGGAACGAAATTCTTGTCGATAGACTTGTCTTCCATGAATCTTTAATAGCTCTCAAGTCCTCGGACATAAACATCATCTTGGTTATGGACTGGATGTCAGCTCATTATGCTAAGATTGAATGTGCCACTAGAACCGTTCAACTTACTCATCCATCGAGCAAGACAGTCAATGTCTTAACTCGAGTGGCCAAGCACCAGCTTTTCTCCCTAAATGCCAACCCCTTCCAGACCTTGAAGATATTCCGGTAGTCCGAGACTTTCCGGATGTCTTTCCAGAAGAACTGCTAGGTGTTCCACCTGACAGGGACATCGAGTTTGTGATAGACCTTGTTCCAGGAACCGTCCCAATTTCTTGGAGACCCTATAAGATGGCACCCTTAGAACTAGACGAGCTTAAGAACCAACTCAATGAGTCCTTGAAAAAGGGTTTCATCCATCCTAGTCCCTCTCCTTGGGCTTGCCCCATCCTCTTCGTCAAGAAGAAGGATGGAACAGATCGGATGGTTGTAGATTACCGACCTGTCAACTTGGTCACTATCAAGAACAAGTATCCGCTTCCCAGGATCAATGATCTGTATGATCAGCTTGCTAGATCCTCACTCTTTTCCAAGATGGATTTGAGGTTGGGCTACCATCAAATCAAAATCAGAAATGGGGACATTCCCAAAACGGCCTTCGTTACTCGTTATGGCCAATACGAGTACACCGTCATGTCCTTCGGTTTAACCAATGCCCCAGCCACTTTCTCTCGGTTAATGAACTCAGTCTTCATGGAGTATTTTGATAAATTCGTCGTGGTATACCTCGATGATATACTCATCTACTCCAAGAATGAAGAGGAACATGCCGAACATCTAAGGCTGGTATTGACGAAACTTCGAGAGCATCGCCTTTATGCCAAATTCTCCAAGTGTAAATTTTGGTTTCCAGAAGTGACCTATCTAGGACATGTAATCTCTGGTAAGGGTATTGCTGTCAATCCCTAACGAGTTCAAGCCATCCTTGATTGGACCCCACCTGAGACGGTCAAGCAAGTTCGGAGCTTCCTTGGCTTAGCGAGCTATTGCCGCCGCTTCGTCGAGAATTTCTCCAAGGTTGCTAAACCTCTAACTGAACTTCTCAAGAAAGATAAAAAGTTCGAGTGGACCCCACAGTTCAAGTTCAGCTTTCAGGAACTGAAAAGACGCCTGACATCTGCTCCCGTACTGGTACCACCAGATTTCTCCAAGGACTTTATTATCTATTGCGACGCCTCGCGACAAGGACTAGGTTGCATACTCATGCAAGATCGTCAGGTAATTGCCTATGCTTCACGGTAATTACACCCACATGAGGAAAATTATCCCACACATGATCTAGAGCTTACAACTGTAGTCCATGCACTCAAAACTTGGCGACATTACCTTCTCAGTAATCATTGCGAGATCTTCACCGATCACCAAAGTTTGAAATATATCTTCACCCAACCGGATTTGAATCTCAGGCAAAGGCGTTGGGTCGAGTTGATCTCGGATTACGACTTAGGAATAACTTACACCCCAGGCAAATCCAATGTCATGGCTGATGCGCTGAGTCGTATATCTTATTGTAACAACATGATGTTACAACAAAGTCAACCACTTCTCCACGAGGAATTTCGTAAGCTTAACCTTCACATAGTTCCTCGAGGATTCCTATCCACCCTGGTGGCAAAGCCTAACCTTATGGATCAGATCATAACCGCCCAGCAGTATGATAAGGGCATATCCCGGATTAAGGAAAACATCGCTAGCGGAGTTGCTAAATGTTTTTCCATGGATGAGCGAGGTGTTGTCTTCTTCGAGAACCGCTTGGTGGTTCCCAAGAAACAACATTTACGCCAGTTGATTCTTAAGGAAGCTCATGAATCCCCTCGCACCATTCATCCCGGTAGTTCTAAAATGTATCAAGACCTACGCCAGAGGTTTTGGTGGACTAGGATGAAGAGAGAAGTTGCTCAATACATTGCTAGTTGCAACGTCTGTCGTCGTGTTAAGGCAGAGCATCAACGGCCTGCTGGCACCCTTCAACCTTTGGCTATTCCTGAATGGAAATGGGATAAGATCAGTATGGATTTCATTACTGGGTTTCCCAGGACCAAGAGAGGGAATAACGCCATCTTCGTCGTAATCGATCGTCTTTCCAAGGTGGCCCACTTTCTACCTGTTCGTGAGAGTATCACCGCTAGCTAGCTAGCTGACCTATACATCTCCCAAATAGTGTCTCTTCATGGTGTTCCATTGGAAATTAACTCGGACCGTGGGAGTCTCTTCACCTCTCGATTTTGGGAAAGTCTCCAAAATGCTATGGGAGCTCGTCTCTCTTTTAGCACCGCCTTCCATCCTCAATCAAGTGGTCAAGTAGAGCGAGTCAATCAAATTCTGGAAGATATGCTCCGAGCTTCTGTCATCTCATTCGGAATGGGTTGGGAGAAATGTCTTCCATTCGCGGAGTTTTCTTATAACAATAGTTATCAAGCTAGCTTGGGCAAAGCTCCTTTCGAGGTTCTCTATGGACGAAAATGCCGAACGCCTCTTAACTGGTCAGAAAACGGGGAAAGACAACTCTTTGGCCCGGATATGATTCAGGAAGCAGAAGAGTAGGTTCGTGTTATTCGTGAGAAATTGGAAACAGCCCAATCTTGTCAAAAGAGCCAATATGATCATAAACATAAGCTCATGACTTATGAAGTCGGCGAGAAGGCTTACCTTCGGGTTACTCCGTTAAAGGGAACCCATCGTTTCGGTATACAGGGCAAATTGGCTCCTCGTTACATTGGACCCTTTCACATTCTTGCCAAATGAGGAGAAGTTGCCTACCAATTGGAACTACCTCCGCATCTTTCCAGAGTTCACAATGTCTTCCCCGTTTCTCAACTCATGCGTTGCTTCGCGGATCCTATCCGGGGAGTGGACCACGAAACGCTTGATCTACAAGATAACCTCTCATATCGGGAATATCCCGTTCGTATCCTTGATCAAACCGAGCATACCACTCTACGCCATAACATCAAGTTTCTCAAGGTTCAATGGTCACACCATTCCGAGAAAGAAGCCACTTGGGAACGGGAGGATCGTCTTCGACTCGAGTACCCCACCTTCTTCCCAACAGATCCTGAATCTCGGGACACGATTCTTTTGAGTGGGGGTGAGTTGTCACATCCCTGCTTTTAGTCATGCATTAGGATTGGATGAACTTGTGAATCATGTTTAAATTTATTTTAAACTTGAAATGGGGCCTAATCAACCCCAACACCCCCCTTGAAAATGCTAATTCCCAACAATTGGAATTTCAATGAACCCAAAATGCCCTTCATAAAAGCCCACCATTTTTAGTTCTGGTTTAAACCTCTGCCAAAAATGGTCTTGCAAATTATGGAGCCATTCTGGATTTTTGAACAAGCCATAAGTATTTGAATTTGGGCATTTTAAATACTATAAATATTTTAAAGTCCTCAAATACTCTTGGAAGTATTTTTAGGCAGTTGAGAATATTTTCAAATGTGCCTCTGAATATTCCCAGGATTTTTAGAAATGGAATGGTATTTTAATCATTTCAATACATAGAGTAGAGAAAATAAAAAATAGAAAAAAAAGGAACAGAGGACTTAACTGGAAGCCCACCTAGCAGGCCCACCTACTGGCCCAGCCCACCTCCTGTGCCAGCGAGCTGCTTGCACTCGCCAGCAAAGGCAAGCAGCTGCTCGACGGCGAGCATAGCATGCGTGCCATGTAGCTGCCCGCCGCCTTGCCGCTCCCCTCGTCGAGCTGTCGCCCTGGGACGCACCCCCACCTCTCTCCCGAGCTCCCAGACACACTCGCTCTCCTCCCCTAACCCTCTCTCTCGCCCTCCTCGACGACGCCCGAGCCGTCACCGTCGCCGCCGCTCGTCGCAGCCACGTCCAATGCCGTCCCCGAGCCACGCCACCGTGTCTAGCAGCGTCGCCGTCGTTGACTACGTCGACTAGCCAAGCCGCACGACGCCGGAGCCCCTGCAACATCGTAGTCACCGTCGTCTTCAACCTCGGGCCGCCCGAGATCGTCGTCGCCGTTCCGACTGCACCGAGCCCTCCCCGAGCTCGCTGACCCTCTCTGCGGCTTCCCAGTGAGCTGCTGCTCCTCCCCCTTCTCTCTGCTTCATCGCTAGAGCTCTGTAGCAGCTGTACCTCTTTCGTCCGAACGCACGCCGCCTGAGCTCGTCGCTGACGTAGCTCCGGCCGCTTAGCGGTCCCGCTGGCATGTCCGGTGTGCTCACTGTATCGCGTAGATGCTGTAGGTGCTAGAGCCACGCCGCCTAGGCCACTACAGCCACGCACACGAGCTGACCCGAGCTTCGGCCTCTGCCAAGCTCATCGCCGGCGATGCTCCGGCCACGCCATCACCATGACTGGATGCGGGCGAGCACCAGCTGCCCATAGCTGCTCTCTGCGCAGCAAATGGTGCCCTGTGGGCAAATCCCGCAGCACGCCGCCGCGTCTGGCCTCGCCGGCGGCTAAACGCCGGCAGCCGCTGACCGCTGACCGGCGAGGTTTGACCCCGCCGAGTCAGGTTGACTTCCCCCTCTCTCTCACTGACATGCAGGCCCCGCCCGATTAATTACTCTGTTAGTGCTAATTAACAAGGTTAGTTTAACTAGTATAGTCACCGACTAGTGGGCCCTACCCAGTTAATTAGACTAACTAAACGTAGTTAGTGCACAGAGTCACTGACCAGTGGGCCCCACTGGTCAGGTTTGACTGGCCCCTGGCGCCTTTGACTCGCTGACGTCATAGTGACGCAGTGCTGATGCAATTATTTAATTTCTGGATTTATTTTCATATAGGAAATTCCAGAAAATAGCCTAAACTTCTAAAAATCATAGAAAATCAACCATAGGTCCAAATCAAACAAATTATATATGAAAAATGATCAAAAAAATTCAATCTATCCATCTGTAATGGTTTCATGCATGACAAACCACTTTAACCTTGCTGTTTAGGTGAAACAAGCTAACACACTCATTATGCATAAGAACTTTAACTTTCATTTGAATCTTTGATTCAAATGGACCCATTTCAACTTGTTTCACATTGCATTAGGTAGGACACATCATTTTGCCATGTCATAGCATGCATCATATTGTTGCATATCGTCATGTGTTGATTATGTTTTTGTGTCCTTCGTGGTAGTTTCTGCCTCCGAGGATATCTCCGAGTATCCAACTGAAGGGCAGTACCCTACTACCACTCCATTAGGCAAGCAGCCCCATTGATCATATCGATACAATCCCATGTTCTCTCCTCTTCTCTCATTTACTGCATTAAGACAACAACGTTTCAAACTGCTGTGTGCTGCGGTAGTTGAACCCTTATCCTGTGCATGACCTGTCATTGCCACAGTAACTAGATGAAACCCACTAGCATGTGTAGGAGTTGATTGAGGCATGTATGTGTTTCCTACCTTGCTATGTCTGCTATGCTTAGAGTTGTGTCAGGTCTGGTTCATCTGGGTGATGGGCTAGAGTGAAATGATTATGTCGGTAATGTGGGGGACGTGTTGAACATGATTTGGTAGAGCTATCGATGAGAGGCCATGTAGGAGTACATGGTGGGTTGTTTCATTGAGGCCGTCCCTAGGAACTGAGATCAGTATGTGTGATTTCAAGAATCAGCTACTACCATGCATTGGGATCCTTAATTGACCCTCTCAGCTTCTTAATCACCCTAGTACTCTGTCCAGGAGTTGCAAATACTTTCTGGTGTTTGTAGGTTATGTGTTGGCGGCCATGCGTAGCGCTGACCCTAGGGGTGGGCTATGATGCGGTAGATACACCGTGGCACGATGTACCGAGTCACCCATTTGGTGTCTCGGGAACCCTGTTCACATCGTTCGAGGCCGTATGTGGAAACCTCGGCCGGACTCCCTGCGGATGGAACCTGGATAGGCGATAAACCTGGACTAGAGACTTGAGTGTTTAGGTAGGACGTGGCCGACACCCTCGTTGGGCTTCCGCTTGAAGGTTGCCGAGTACATGTCGCGTAAACGACGGTAAGTGGTGAGTGCGTGTATGAAAAAGTACACCCCTGCAGGGTTAACATCATCTATTCAAATAGCCGCGTCCGCAGTAAAGGACTACTTGGTTGCCTATAAAGTTCATAGACAAGTTAATGGTTACTACTAAAAGACTCAAGATAAGTGTGAGTACCGAGGATGGCCCTCTCGTAGGATGTCGAGGGAGGATCCCTGGTGGAGTATTGTGTTGGTAATTAGTGGAATCGTGTGCGAAAACTATTTTACTAGTGGTGTCTTGTAGGATAGCTTAGCCAAGAGTCAAAGCTGGCTTGCTGCAATAACTCCACCACCTTCTTGAGAATGAGCATGTATAGTAGGTTCTGTTGTAAGATTTGCTGAGTACCTTTGTACTCATGTTTGCTTAATTACTATTTTCAGACGACAACACCGCCCCTCCGATGGGTTTTATGTAGATCTCGATGTCGATGAGTGACTTGCCACCCAGGTGGTGATCCTGGCCATGGAGGGCCCTATGTAGATAGACAGGCTTCGAGAAGCCTTCTTTCTTTCTAGTGTCTGTCCTCAGACTATTTGCTTCCGCATGTGCTTGTATGCTTGTATGACTTGAGTGTCGGGTCATGTGATCCCTATCTGTATGAACATGTTATGTATGGCTCTCTGGAGCCTTTAAATAAAGTACTTGAGTTGTAGAGTTTCGTTGTGATGCCATGTTGTATTTGCACATATCGAGCATATTGTGTGTATGATTGAAATGCTTGGTATGTGTGGGATCCGACAATCTAGTTGTTTATCCTTGGCAGCCTTTCTTATGGGGAAATGTAGTCTAGTGCTCCTCGAGCCATAGTAGTCCGCTACAGGCCGGTTCACCGGAGTCCTGCTAGCCCAGCACTACTGCTCGGGACACTTGACTGGCCGGCATGTGTTTCACTTCGTTCCTATGTCTGTCCCTTCGGGGAAATGTCATGCGGTGACTTCCGGAGTCCTGCCTAGCCTGCTACAGCCCGGGTTCCCCGGAGTCCTGTTAGCCCAGTGCTACAGCCCGGATTCACTCGCTGATGACCGACATGCTCGATGTGATTCATGTATGTCTGCCTCCATAGGTCTGTGCCGCTTTGGGTTCTCGACTAGCCATGTCGGCCCGGGTTCTCTGTCATATGGATGCTAGCGACACTATCATATATGTGAGCCAAAAGGCGCAAATGGTCCCGGGCCATGGTAAGGCGACACCCGTGGGGATACCGTGCGTGAGGCCGCAATGTGATATGAGGTGTTACCGGCTAGATCGATGTGACTTGGAATCGGGGTCCTGACACGGAGCCTCAAGTTCATCTTTATTCGTTCTTATTCTTCTATGGTGGATTCAATTCAAGTTTTGGTGTTGATCATACCCCTTTTCCTCGTTTTCAAATGCTTTCCTATGCCGTTGCACCTCATAATCATCCACTTCTCGCTATTCTATTATTCCAGAGTGCTGAAGATATCTCAGAAGGCTCGTCTTGTCATCCAAGATCCGTTCAACCTATTTCGAGGTTGTTATCTCAGTCAAGTCATTTAATTTAACCGGTGCAATCTTCCTTTCTAATAATCGTACAACAGTGTTTCTTTTGAGTGGGCCCTAACCCACAGGTCTTTTCCCAGGATCTTACCTGACTCTTCTAATTTTCCCGGAGCTTTTCAAATTCATTTTCAAAGTTTGACGTAAGAATGATTCATCATCAGGCATATGTATTTCTCCAAGATCTTTCAAATTCTTTTCATCGTTGTTTCAACCTTTCTAATTTTCATCCCGGAGTATCTCAATAATTCATGGTGGTGCTTCTTATCGTCATTCTCAACATTTGAAGACCGAAGAAGAGTTTCCCTTAAATCTGGCTCCATTCGTTTCAAGATTCGTGGCTCTAGCTTGATGTCTTCCTCTCATAATTGTTTTATTTGTGTCTATTCTTTTTATCCTTCCGGGGTAATTCAGGAGTCTTTTCAGTTTGATTCTCTGGAGGTCATCAATTCAGGGTTATTCATTCCAGCTTTCAGCTCTCGTTATCCAAATCTTACTGGTGCATCATTCAAATATTCTCTAATCAGTTCATGATCTATTCGTTTTCATGTATCAAATTCCCTCAAGTATCTTCATTTGTCCTTTAATTCTTCCCGGTGTTTCTTTACCTTTTCTTCAATCATTTTCTATTCTTATGGTAGTTCATTCAAGACTTCTTTCCCTTCATTATCATATTAATTATTCGTTGTTTCAACCCTACCGGTGGTTCGTTGAAGACATTCTCAAGTTTAAGCTATACCTCTCTTTAATCCTTTCTAGGAGAATAAGTAGTATGCCAAATCCGCTGCTTGTCATCAATTTAAATTGGTGAAGGATAAGCATAATATAATTCTTATTCTTGTTTCATCGAGTAAATTCAATTTCTTACTCTGGAGGCTCATCAAGCTCTCGGTTTTCAATTGTTTCATTTTTTTTTCTTTCCTGGAGTTCCAAGCTCTCTCAATTATATCACCACGGAGATTCATCTAAATCATTACAAGGTTTCACCTTGTGTTTTCAACTTCTCTTTCTTTTTCGTTATCCTTTTGTTACCGGAGTTCTTCATGAAGGTTCTACATGATGTTTCATCAAGGATTTATTTCCTTCTCGAAGTTGTCATCGAGATTCTTTTCTAAGGAGCTCAAGCATTCTTCTTCTGGGAATCCGGAGTGCATTTGTTCTCTCTTATCTTCTCGAGATGGTATTATGTCATTCTTGATAAGTTGAGTTCATGTTTCATGATTCACAGGTTGTTAAGAATGGGGTATTTTAAATCCATCAACCTCTTCGTTGGAGTTATCTTGGGTTATATTTCACCTAAAGCCTTGCCTAAGGATTGTTGCTATTTATGCTGATTATAAGCGACCCAAGTTCTTCATTTATCCTCCCGGCGAAATCGTTTCCGTCAGTGGCAGAATTTCATCCCAGTTTTGAGATGTTTTCCATAAGCCCACAACAAGCTTACTCTTTTCGTTGTTGGTGTTCCAACAACTCCGTTCGACCCTTCTCCTAAGGATGCCTTCTCAAGCTTTTTTTGGCAGAAGTTGGCATTTTTCTCCTCATTTCTCCTATTTCAATTATCTATCTTCTATTCTTTCGTTCTGGAGGCATTGCGTTGTTGTTCTTTCACCCGTCATCTCGTTTTGGAAAATATCATGTTCTTTTCATGCCTATCCATTTAACCAGAGTGTTGTACCCCTTTTGCACAAGTTCTTTTGTCCTTATCAAGCCTTGCATATCGTTTTAACCGGAGTGCTTGCATGTACTTCTTGTCCTTTGCAACCATTCTCTTGTGTCTTTAAACCTACAAGGTTCTAGTAATGTTCCTTGTTCCTCTTTCCTAACGGAGTGTTTTCAACTTTGCTCATCTCCGTTGTATACTTTTCTTGAAATGGCTTAACCTTTGCAAGGTTCTTCGGTTTCACTCGTTTGTCCAAGAAGCAACTTAGTTTTACCTCTCCTCTTTCTCTTCCGTTGTCCCTCCGGTGCCATTCTAGATCTCGGGATGAGATCCTCTCGTAGTGGTGGAGTGTTGTAGCGCCCCGAGACCGATGTGCCAGGTGTCCTCCAGTTATTCGCTGTTGTTGCCTTGTCATTGCTTGCGTGTCATGCATTTCATATCATGTCATCATGTGCATTTCATTTGCATACATGGTCGTCTCATGCATCCGAGCATTTTCCCCGTTGTCCATTTTGCAATCTGGCGCTCCTATGTCATCCGGTGTCCCTTTCTACCTCGTTTCATGTGCGGGTGTTAAATGTTCTCGGATTGGACCGAGACTTGCTATGCGGCCTTGGTTTACTACCGGTAGACAACCTGTCATGTTTCGTGCCATTTGGACTTCGTTTGATACTCCAACGGTTAACCGAGGGACCGAAAAGGCCTCGTGTGTGTTGCAGCCCAACACCCCTCCAAAGTGGCCCAAAACCCACCGAAACCCCATCCATCATCTCGGTCGTTCGATCACGATCGCGTGGCCGAAAACCGCACCTCTTTTGGACTCTCCTAGCTCCCTCTACCTATAAATATGTGGCCTCCCCCGAAATTTTCACGCAGATGAAATCCTAACCTCCTCCTCCGCGCGCCGGCGGACATTTCGTCCCGAACCGCCGAACATGTCCACCACGCCTTCCACCTCACTCCGACGAATCACAGCGCGCCAAGTTAGCTCCGCCGCCCCGCTCGACCTCTCCTGCATCGCCACCTGTCACCGCCGCCTTCTCTCTCCTCGCCTGCGCCGCCGCGGCCTTGCGGGCCCACGGCCGGCCCGCTCGGCCCGAACGTCCAGCGCACCTGCCCCGCGGCCTGCGAGCGCCCGCGCCTGCCGGATTTCGCGTCGCGCCGCCCGCGCGTCCTTGACCGGAGCTGCGCCGCCGCCTCCCGCTCGCCGAAGCTCCTTGCCGCCGCACTCCGCCGCTGTGCGCCTAACGCTGCGCCCCGGCCGCGTCGCCCGCGCACCGCCGCAGGGAGCTGACCGCCCGGCCACCGGAGCTCCTCTCCGGCCTCCTCCCACGTCGCCGGCGTCCTCCCCGGCCTCCTCCTCACCTTCCCCTCGCCGGAGCCGCGACCTCGCCGGAGTTCCTCGATCCGCCGCCGCTACAGTACAGGATCCCGATCTGGATCTGGGATCGCTACAGTAAAACCTAGCCCGGTTGACTTTTCTCTCTCTCCCGTAATTATTTGCATATCTTCATCAGCTCATAACTCTTCATTACCGTTGCTCCGATTCGTGTGTGTAGCATATCAAAATGTTCGTCTCGACGAGTACATCATTTCATCTCATTGCATCACTTTCATTTGAGCTCATCTTGATGCCCGAAATGTCGTTGGAAGAGGGCTATGTGATGATTATGTCAGATCTGTTTCAGCAAATGGCCTTTTTGTCATTTTTGCCATGATTAATATGTGCATGCTATGATCCTGAGCTCTACATGTGTTTTGATATATGTCATGCCATCTTTACAGGGGTGTATGCCATGTATTTTTGTGATCTTTGTGGTGACTAGCACAAGCATGCAAAGTAGCTTACTCGATGATGCTGATTTCAGGGACTTAGAATTTCACTAAGTCCTTGTCCTGTCATTATTTTTATGCATATGTCCATGTTGTTTCCTAGTGATCCGTGCCTCTTTTGAGGATGATCAGTAAGGATGTTTTATAGATATTGTGGTTCTCTATCCATCCATGTCTTTGTTTGCATTTATGGAGCATCCTAGCTTGAGTCAATCGAGCTCTACTGTTGCTATAAAATGTTCCGGGCGGTTTGTTGACATGTTTAGCGATTTTGCCAAGGATGTTGCTATTGATCCGTGCATGCTATGATGTTGTTCTTGCCATGTCTAGCTTCTATGCCATGTCTTCTTCATGGGTGTATGCTTAGTTTGTCATTCCATGCTCTGTAGTGAGTGCATCGAGCTCGTAAACATGCCTACTTGTTAATCTGTTTTGCATGCTCCAGTTTTTCACTAAGTCTGAATCTGTTTATGTTTTTGCTATGTTCACATGCTTGCAATTGTACTTTCTGATCCCTTTTGGCTCATGGTCACTAAGGGACTTTTGTTGTATGCTTTGAGTAGCTTCATGCCATGCCTTTGTTTGCCATGATATGTTCCTGTAGCATGTAGTTTTCATGCTCTAAACATTGCTTCCTGATGATAAATTCCTGACATGCTGTTAATTTCTCTAAGTCTGAAACATGTTATCTTTTGCACTTTTGCCATGATTATTTGAACCTGTTATTGAGTGAATTAGCCATAGCTCAGTGTTCATCTTTTGTCAAGCATCATGAGTGGATCCCTTCCATGTATTTTTTTGCCATGTTTGAGTGCTGTAGCATATTTATCTTGATGCATTTAGTTGGTTACTTGCTGTTTATCGCAGCCCGGTGCCATATTTGTTTTGCTTGCCATTTCCAAACCGTGCATCCGATTCCGGTGATCTATATATCGATTTCAACCGAAATAAATTCCCCTTTCCAGTGGCACTCTTGGATTTCCAAGTTGAGGCCAGGTTAAATCATTCCTTTCCAAATCATGCATATGGATCGCATCCCGCATCCCGCATATCATGCCATGTTCATGTGTTGGTTGTTTACTATGTTGTGTGCTTCTTTCCGGTGTTGCTTCTTCGGGTTGGTTCCGGTAACGTCTCGTTTGTGAGGACCTGTTCGACTACGTCTGTTTGTCTTCTTCATGGACTCGTTCTTCTTCCTTGCGGGATTTCAGGCAAGATGACCATACTCTCGAAATCACTTCTATCTTTGCTTGCTAGTTGCTCGCTCTTTTGCTATGCTTATGCTGCGATACCTACCACTTGCTTATCATGCCTCCCATATTTCTAAGCCAAGCCTCTAACCCACCTTGTCCTAGCAAACCGTTGTTTGGCTATGTTACCGCTTTGCTCAGCCCTCTTATAGCGGTGTTAGTTGCAGGTGAAGATTGGATTTTGTTCCTTGTCGGAACATGGATGTTATTGTTGGGATTCACAATATCTCTTATTTAATTAATACATCTATATACTTGGTAAAGGGTGGAAGGCTCGGCCTTATGCCTGGTGTTTTGTTCCACTCTTGCCGCCCTAGTTTCCGTCATATCGGTGTTATGTTCCCGGATTTTGCGTTCCTTACATGGTTGGGTTATAATGGGAACCCCTTGACAGTTCGCTTTGAATAAAACTCCTCCAGCAAGGCCCAACCTTGGTTTTACCATTCACCACCTAGCCTCTTTTTCCCTTGGGTTAGGCCAACCCAAGGGTCACCTTTATTTTAACCCCCCGGGCCAGTGCTTGTCTAAGTGTTGGTCCGAAATGGGCAGCCTGTGGGGCCACCTCGGGGAAACTTGAGGGCTGGTTTTACTCATAGCTTGACATATCCGGTGTTGTCCTGAGAACGAGATATGTGCAGCTCCCATCAGGATGTCGGCGCATCGGGCGGCTTTGCTGGACTTGTTTTACCATTGTCGAGGATGTCTTGTAACCGGGATGCCGAGTCTGATCGGATTGTCTTGGGAGAAGGAATATCCTTCGTTGACCGTGAGAGCTTGTGATGGGCTAAGTTGGGACACCCCTATAGGGCTTTGAACTTTCGAAAGTCGTGCCCGCGGTTATGGGCAGATGGGAATTTGTTAATGTCCGGTTGTAGAAAACCTAAAGTTTATCTTAATTAAAATGCACCAACCACGTGTTTAACCGTGATGGTCTCTTCTCGGCGGAGTCCGAGAAGTGAACACAGTGTTGTAGTTATGCTTGACGTAGGTTGTTCTAGGATCACTTCTTGATCATAGTTTCTCGATCGTGCTTTGCCTTCTCTTCTCGCTCTCATTTGCGTATGTTAGCCACCAAATATGCTAGTCACTTGCTACAGCTCCACCTCACATACCTTTTACCCTACCTAAAAGCTTAAATAGTCTTGATCGCGAGGGTGTGAGATTGCTGAGTCCCCGTGACTCACAGATACTTCCAAAACCAGCTTGAAGGTGCCGTTGAACCGTGCAGATGATGCAACCAAGCTCAAGGAGGAGCTCTATGAAGATCGTGTTCTTTATGTTGTTCCGTTTTCCAGTTGATCAATAGTGGAGCCCAGTTGGGTCGATCGGGGATCTGTGTAGCATTTGGGGTAGTCTTCTTTTATTTTGGTTCCGTAGTCGGACCTTGAGTGTATTTGGGTGATGTAATGCTTTATTCATGTAATTGTGTGAAGTGGTGATTGTAAGCCAACTATGTATCTCTTTCCCTTATGTATTACATGGGTTGTGTGAAGATTACCTCACTTGCGACATTGCTTTCAATGCGGTTATGCCTCTAAGTCGTGCTTCGACACGTGTGAGATATAGCCGCATCGAGGGCGTTACAAAAAATCAACAACTTCGAAGGCACAAATCCGAGGGTGGTGAACGGTCAAAGAATCAAACATTATATCTCAGGTAATCCTACAAATGTTGAAACTAATGTTATTGAAACCGTAACCCCAGAGGAGTATATAAGGGACACTTTCCAGGATGTTTCAACCTCCGAAAAGGAAGAGGTATGTGGTACGGTAAGTAAACCGACTCCAAAACAGTTCTAATAGCAATTTTTCTCCGTTTTGGAATATTTAAGAAAATGGGAAAATAAGAAGCAGTCCGTAAAGGACATGAGGCATCCACGAGGGTGGAGGGCGCACCCTACCCCTCTGGGCGTGCCCCCTACCTCGTGGGCACCTCGTGTGCCCTCCGGACTCCGTTTTCTTGCATGACACTTCTTTTGGTCAGTAAAAATTCATTATATAATCTCCCAAAGGTTTTGACCACCATACCACGCAAATATCCTCTATTTTTGTTTTGAGTTGTTCTGCTGCATATTTAGATCAAGATGTCTTCTCAAGAGTCAGTCGGGGAGAGCCGGGTGTCTCATCCGACACCGGGACCAAGAGCAAACAGTGATGTTGAACACTTTGGGCCATCAACGGAGGAAGAGATGGAGGCCTACTTGAAAAGGATAGATGCCATGGAAGAGGATCAAGAAGTTACTTAGCGTTTTTGAGCCGGATTCACGATGGGGGAACTACAGAGCTCAACTATTCCAAACTCAGTCATCCCTTCCAATGTTAGATTTCTCTCTTCTGAAAATATGAAAAAGAGTGTTACTTGTGCTCCCGCAGCTATGCAACATCCATGGGTGAAAGGAGCTTTAGCCATCATGGACAAGCTCTGTAAGGAAATAATGGACCTAAAGCAGCAAGTCAATAAGCTTGAGGAAGAGAATCGTATCCCGAGGGGCATCATCGCCAAGAATATCATGTCACCACCTCCAAAGAAAGAAACATAAATACACGGGTATGGGCACTCCCCTTGGCAACTGCCAAGCTTGGGGGAGTGCCCCGGTATCGTATCACCATCACACTTCTATCTTTACTGTTTTTCTTAGTTTGATCCTTTTGGTCATATCTTGATCTAGTATAATAAAGTTTTAGTTTTGAGTTTTTGCTTTATGATCCTTCTATGTAATCGAGTCCGTGAGCTATATATCATATAGGTTAGTTTCGAGTCGAGGGCTTGATTATCTTGCTATGATCTTGAGGGAATAAAAACAAAAGAGAAGAGAAAGAATAAAAATAAATAAAGAGATCATATGGATCTTATGGAGAGTAATGACTTCACATATAATGAGTATGATGAATAAAAGTTGTTGAGAGTTGACAAACATAGTTTTGGTCATCATTGCAATTAATAGGAAGTAATAAAGGAAGAGAGGTTTTCACATATAAATATACTAGCTTGGGCATATTTTATGATTGTGAGCATTCATTAAAATATGACATGCTAAAAATTAGATGTTGGACAAGGAAGACAACGTAATGGGTTATGCTTTCTTACATCTGAAATAAATTATATTGTAATTGATCATCCAACATGTTGAGCTTGCCTTTCCCCCTCATGCTAGCCAAATTATTTGCGCCATGTAGAGATACTACTTGTGCTTCCAAATATCATCAAACCGAGTTTTGCGATGAGAGTCCAACATATCTACCTATGGATTGAGTAAGATCCTTCATGTAAGTTCTCATTGTTGCAAGCAATAAAAATTGCTCTCTAAATATGTATGATTTATTAGTGTGGAGAATATGAGCTTTATATGATCTTGTGATGTGGAGGAAATAAAAGCGACGGACTTCATAACAAAGGTCCATATCACAAGTGGAAATATAAAGTAACGTTCTTTTGCATTAAGATTTCGTGCATCCAACCATAAAAACACATGACAACCTATTCTCCCCTCTGCGAAGGGCCTATCTTGTATTCTTGTCTTATACTTCATACAAGAGTCATGGTGATCTTCACCTTCGCTTTTTTTCATTTTATCCTTTGGCAAGCACCGTGTGTTGGAAAGATCCTGATATATATATATATATAGTTAATTGGATGTGAGTTTTCATGAACTATTATTGTTGACATTACCCTTGAGGTAAAAGGTTGGGAGGCAAAACTATAAGCCCCTATCTTTCTCTATGTCCGATTAAAACTCCATACCCATAAGTATTGCATGAGTGTTAGCAATTGTGAAAGACTAAATGATAGTTGAGTATGTGGACTTGCTGAAAAGCTCTTATATTGACTCTTTCTGATGTTATGGTAAATTGCAATTGCTTCAATGACTAATATTATAGTTTGTTAGTTTTCAATGAAGTTTCTGATTCATACTTGAAATTGTGAATGAATTGTTACTTTAGCATAAGAAACCATATGACAATATATATATATGTTGTTGTTCTAAGAATGATCATGATGCTCTCATGTCTGTATTTTATTTTATCGACACCTCTATCTCTAAACATGTGGACATATTTTTCGATATCGGCTTCCGCTTGAGGACAAGCGAGGTCTAAGCTTGGGGGAGTTGATACGTCCATTTTGAATCATGCTTTTATATCGATATTTATTGCATTATTGGCTGTTATTACACATTATGTCACAATACTTATGCCTATTCTCTCTTATTTTACAAGGTTTGCACGAAGAGGGAGAATGCCGGCAGCTGGAATTCTGGGCTGGAAAAGGAGCAAATATTAGAGACCTATTCTGCACAACTCCAAAAGTCCTGAAACTTCATGGAAGTCAGTTTTAGAATATATATAAAATATTGGGCGAAGGAAGCACCAGAGGGGGGCCACCCACCATCCACGAGGGTGGGGGTGTGCCCTACCCCCTAGGCGCCCCCTGACTCGTGGGCCCCCTGGCAGGCCTCCGGTGCCCATATTTGGCTATATGAAGTTTTTTTCCCTGGAAAAATCATAAGCAAGATCTTGGGACGAAACTCCGCCGCCACAAGGCGGAACATTGGCGGAAACAATCTACGGCTCCGGTGGAGTTGTTCTGCCGGGGAAACATCCCTCCGGCAGGGGGAAATCATCACCATCGTCATCACTGTCGATCCTCTCATCGGGAGGGGGTCAATCTCCATCAACATCTTCACCAGCACCATCTCATCTCAAACCCTAGTTCATCTATTGTATCCAATCTTTGTCTCAAAACCTCAGATTGGTACCTGTGGGTTGCTAGTAGTGTTGATTACTCCTTGTAGTTGATACTAGTTGGTTTATTTGGTGGAAGATCATATGTTCAGATCCTTTATGCATATTAACACCCCTCTGATTATGAACATGAATATGATTTGCGAGTAGCTATGTTTGTTCCCGAGGACATGGGAGAAGTCTTGCTATAAGTATTCATGTGAATTTGGTATTCGTTCGATATTTTGATGAGATGTATGTTGTTTTTCCTCTAGTGGTGTCATGTGAACGTCGACTACATGACACTTCACCATTATTTTGGCCTAGGGGAAGGCATTGGGATGTAATAAGTAGATGATGGGTTGCTAGAGTGATAGAAGCTTAAACCCTAGTTTATGTGTTGCTTTGTAAGGGGCTGATTTGGATCCATATGTTGCATGCTATGGTTAGGTTTACCTTAATACTTATTTTGTAGTTGCGGATGCTTGCAAGAGGGATTAATCACAAGTGGGATGCTTGTCCAAGGAAGGGAAGTACCCAAGCACTGGTCCACCCACATATCAAATTATCAAAGTAATGAACGCGAATCATATGAGCGTGATGAAAACTAGCTTGACGATAATTCCCATGTGTCCTCGGGAGCACTTTCCTTTATATAAGATTTCGTCCAGGCTTGTCCTTTGCTACAAAAAGGATTGGGCTATCTTTCTGCACCCTATTTACTTTTATTACTTGTTACCCATTACAAATTACCTTATCACAAAACTATCTGTTACCGATAATTTCAGTGCTTGCAGAGAATACCTTACTGAAAACTGCTTATCATTTCCTTCTGCTCCTCGTTGGGTTCGACACTCTTACTTATCGAAAGGACTATGATAGATCCCCTATACTTGTGGGTCATTAGAGGCGTTGGCCGCAGGCGATGGGGAACGACGGGGAGCACCGGCGCCGTCTGGGTGACGCGGGCGGCGAGGGCAGCCTGGTGCTCAGCACGAACTCGATGAGCATCAGCCATGGGGATGGCGAAATGGTGGCGACTCGACTGGAGGAAGAGAAGCTTCGACGCACCCCTACCTGGTGCACCAAATGTCAGATTCTAGGCTCCGCAGACCCTGGATAGATTCTAACTCTGGAGTGCGTGCGAAGAACTCAACCTCCTTAGTCTGCCTACTTGTCGCTCTCATGGCCTAGCTCGATGAACTGGAAAGAAACGAGACAAGGCAGTTTACCCAGGTTCAGGCCACCTTGCGGTGTAAAACCCTACTCCTGCTTTGTGGTGGATTAGCCTTGAGGTGGGCTGAGGATGAACTAGTACAGTGGGAGAACCACCTCAGGAGGAGTGTTCTTGAGCTAGTGAGGGAGAAGATGATCTGAATGATCCGTCCCCTTGTATGGTAGTGGCTAGGCTATATTTATAGTGGCCTTGGTCCTCTTCCCCCAAAATGAAGGCGGGAAGGGATCCCACAACGGCCAAACTCGAAGGGGGACAACAAGTACATCTTATCCTGACGAAAGGTGGTCTTCGCCTGCAAAGCTTCTGGTCGTGATGCCATGGTGGGCTCAGTGACGACCTCCGTCCTGCCATCCTGGCGGTGTTGGTCTTGTTGCATGAGAATGGAAACCTTTGGCTGATTCCTTGGGACTCCGCGCCTATGCTTGCCTCCTTAAAACCAAAGAGGAAACTGTTGTATTGCGCCCGCTGGCGCTCGCCTGGCCTTGGTCGTCATGGCTTGCGTCATCTGAACCTCACGAGGTGGAGGCTTGCATAGAGATCTCCGCTCCTCAGGAGCCAGCCTGATGAGGCCGCTCCTTCTGGAGGTCTTGGTGTCGTCCGCCTCGCGAGGCTTGGCCCCTCCTGAGGGTCTTGTGTTGTTGATGATGAAGGTGGGCCGTACCAGACCGTCGGTGGAGCCACGCCATGGGCCGCAGGCAGGCAAGTCTAGGTACCCCCGTTCCCAGAATGCCGACAGCTTATAAGGCAGATATTGACCAGGTTAAGTGAGAGTTGGCATACTATTAGTAGAATAAGTTAATGAAAAATAGACAAATTACATATCTAACAGATTAATTCGAGCCACATGGAAAAGATAGTTATCCAAACCAAGCATGCTAAACAACTTGACCTCAACGATGAGGTGCTCCTCCAAGATCTGGCGGTCGGCACGCATGGCAGCCATCGCGACCTCATCCGCATGTGCGGCCACGATTTTCTTCTCCACTGCCAGATGCTCCTTGAGTTGCTGGCTATAATGCATGCACCATGGCCATGGGAGGCGCTTATTGGGAGCATGGGTAAGTTATTTGGGTCGAAGGTGTAGCGACAGCGGTCGGGGCATGTGTGATGGAGAAGGAGGAGGAGGATGGGGTGGGTTGTGGATTACGTGACTATCGACGAGGCCGCGCATCAGGATGGAGCATTGCTAGCGAGGAGGGGGAGATCCAAAGAAAGCAATGAAGGTTTGAAAGCACAAGTGCTCCCTGGGTGATGTTGGTAATTAATGTCAACATATCTCTTGTTGGACTAATACGTCTATCTAGTATATTTCAGATGAGTTCAACAGTGGAGTGGCTTGGACAAGAGGATGTGGAACCCCTTCAAGATGCTAATCACAAAGATTGGCTCAAGCTCAAGACCCTACATTTTCATTTTAGTGATTTAAGATCACATTGAGTCCATAGGAAAAGCCAATACTATTAAAAGGGGATGAGGTGTTGCTTAATGGCTTCCTTGCTCAACGTGCTTAGTGATACGCTCCAAATCCCTCAACCACTTTCCCATTTCCACATATGTCCCAAACAAAAAGAAAACTCGGCCCCACCAATTTGATCTATCCGGTGCCACCGAGTTCACTTCACATAGCCACTGCTAGAAACCCTAATCAGTTCGGTCTCACCGATGGGATCTCGGTCTCATCGAGATGGGCTTGCAAACTCTCTGTTGCATGTTGCAACTATTTCGGTATCACCGAGATAAGCAATCGGACCCACCGAGTTTGCTTGACCAACTCTCTGTTTTGCTTGTTACCAAAATCGGTCCCACCGAGTTTGTGTAATCGGTCAAACCGAGTTGAGGTTTTACCATAACCCTAGCACATCGGTCCCACCAAAAATCCTAACATTCACATTTTGAACTAAATCGGTCTGACCGAGTTTCATGATTCGGTCCCACTGAGTTTAGTAAATTGTGTGTAATGGCTAGATTTTGTGTGGAGGCTATATATACCCATCCACCCTTCCTCCACCAAGGAGAGAGCCATCAGAACGTGCCTACACTTCCAGCATACATTTTCTGAGAGAGAACCACCTACTCATGTGTTGAGACCAAGATATTCCATTCTAACCACAAGAATCTGGATCTCTAGCCTTCCCCAAGTTGCTTTCCACTCAAATCATCTTTCCACCAAATCCAAATCTATGAGAGTGAGTTGAGTGTTGGGGGGACTATCATTTGAAGCACAAGAGCAAGGAGTTCATCATCAACACACCATCTATTACCTTTTGGAGAGTGGTGTCTCCTAGATTGGTTAGGTGTCACATAGGAGCCTTCGTCAAGATTGTGGAGTTGAACCAAGGAGTTTGTATGGGCAAGGAGATCGCCTACTTCGTGAAGATCTACCCTAGTGAGGCAAGTCCTTCATGGGCGATGGCCATGGTGGGATAGACAAGGTTGCTTCTTGGTGGACCCTTCATGGGTGGAGCCCTCCGTGGACTCATGCAACCATTACCCTTCATGGGTTGAAGTCTCCATCAACATGGATGTACGATAGCACTACCTATCAGAACCACGCCAAAAATCTCCGTGTCTCCAATTGCGTTTGCACGCTCTAATCCCATCCCTTTACTTTCTTGCAAGTTGCATGCTTCACTTTTCGCTTCTCATATACTCTTGCCATGCTTTCTTGAAATGTATTGTGAATGTTTAAACTTGTGATAAAACTCCACCTTAACTTAAAGAAATTAAAAATTGCTACTTTTCCTTGTTGAGGGTCTAATCACCCCCCTCTAGACACCTCTTTTCGATCCTACAATTGGTATCAGAGTGTTGGTCTCCATTGCTTTGGTTTAATCACCATTAGAGGAAGATGGATGAGTCTATGTTGGGGAGTCTTAGATGTAGAGTGCCTATACTTGATGGAGAGTTTTTTCATGAATGGTAAATTGAGATGCTTGAGATTTTCAATGAATATCATTTGAACAAGTACATTACTAGCCCTTGTGCACCTCATGTTGATCCTTTGCATCCTACCCTTGATGAGTCTATTGACATGATCCGTAATCTTAGAACTATCAATTTAATCACTAGAGGATTACCTAGAAACTTGATTGCTAGCTTGCCTACTCTTGATTGTGCTTACACCATATGGAGATTTCTCGACGAACAATTTCCAAACTATTCCTTGCAAAACTTAGATGAAATTATTCACAAGTCTATTGCTTTGAGTAAGATGAATTCCAATGATCCTAAGTTTGGTGATTGTTTATTTGAGCTTACTAACCTCACGCGTGCCAAACATTGGTGCGTGTTGGTCCTAAACAAACGGTTTTAACCCCTTTCCGCGACGGCCTTCGGAACCATCACCAAGTGAGTGTGTGCGATAGGGGGTCCTTCCCACACGACCCACAAACCATCGGGGATATGGAATAGTGATCCAGAGGCCTTCCAAAATGTAATTGTGTGCGATGCAGCACACACTAAATTCTTTCACATGTGTGGTATCGGTGATTAGGCGTTTCTAATGACGCAGTGAAACCATACGGTCTGTCGTAACGAACTGTTTCGGAAACAGTATCTAAGGCACACGGGCTAACATATGAACTGTGTGCGATTTGTTCCCTATTGCACATGAGTTTTCTGCGTAACATGTCTGCCATGCTAGACTCCATCGCACACATTTTCCAACAATTACCGTCTGCGATAATGTTCTATCACAAACGGTTCAGGAGCCCCTTCGCACACATACAAGTGCTGCAGACCGTTTGTAATTTGTTAGGTATCACTAAAGGTTGCCGCAAGAGTGACATATGCTTTTCGTCTGGGATCCCACATGTTTCCAGAAAAAATACGACTGCGATTGTATTTTGCATTAAGCACGGTTTACTCCTAGTTCTCGTGTGCGATAACACGATATCACAAACGGTTCTGGAGAACCTATGCACACGTAGTAGCGCCACAAATCGTTTGCCATCTGCTGTGTATCACTGACGGTTCCGCTATGATTTACGTATGCTTTCTGATGTGGATCACACACACTCATTTAGTTGAACCATGTGCGGAGCAATTGCCAAGTTAAAACAAAAATATCCCATTTTGAATCGGCACGCAAAAAGCAAGTTCACTACAATATTCAATTGAACAAATAAACAAAAATATCCCATTTTGAATTGGCACGCAAAAAGAAAATTTGCCACAATATTTAATTGAACAAATAGTGTCCACAGGAAGAACATTCATCAGATTTCGCAACAATTGCAATGGAACATATGGTAGCTAAATTCCAATGATTGTACGAAATACGAAGACCTCATCAGATGGAAAACAATGGATCCATGCGTTATATGTTTAGCAGCTAACTCTTACTCAATGTTTCATGTAATGTTGTGCCATTTGCTAATGCAGGATCTATGAAATACACACTCTGACTTTGTCTTCTCTGTGCGTTCAATCCCCTAAGAGGAATAAAATTGCAGTTAACTGTTTATCATTTACAACCTTGTATGGAAAAGTTGATCAGAGTTTGTTAAGTACTTACAAAATCATGCATCTAACAAGAGTGGCATCGAGCACGTTGAAGTTGAAGAAGAGATGTAAGTCCTCGAAACTCACAATGATGGAACCAGCATCGTGTCGGAAATGATCTTTGTTGTAGTGGACTAGCAAATGGTGATGACCTTCTGACATTTGTTCCATGCAATATTCATGTAACTCGCGGCAACTAGAGCTGCACTCATCAAAGTATTCGCCAACAAGAAATGGCTGGCCATGGATGTAATTGCGTGCTTCAAGTATGTCTGCTTTTCTTTTAGCAAGCAACAATTCTACTTCCTCATCATCCATGGTGTCAGAAATAATATTACTCCCTGATTCAAACAAGCTGTTGTTAATTTGGTTCTGGGCGATGAGTGCTTTAAGTAAGAGGCAATCGTTCTCTTTCCTCTTCACTTTCCCGCTGCGCTTCCTCATGGTCGTGGGTGTAGCCTTTTTGGCCACTTCCTTCTTGGTACTTGAAGCATTTCTGGCAGAATGTCTGGTTGCCTGCACGGTAGACTACCGAGTAGACGGTGAAGCTTGGATGAACTTCTTAGCAAATTGTCTATCTATGTCGGACCGCTGAGCTGGTGGTGCTGCTGTGATGGACTGCTGGGCTGTAGGAGCAGAGGCATCGGACTAGTCACCATGCGTTGAAGCTATGTCGGGTTTCTGTGCAGGTGGTGCCAACTTGTCAGTGTGCTGAGGAGGCATGCCAACGCGTTGTTTGCTGAGCAGGAAGTGCTGACGCATTGGTATGCTGATCACGCGCCTGCGGACCGACAGACTGATGAGCAGTTGGTTCTGGACCTACATACTGCTTAGCAGGCGGTTCCGAAGCATCAGACTGCTTAGCAGTCTGTTCCACCAGGTTGGTCTGCTGAGCATGTGCTGCAGCTGGGTCTCCCCCCACTGCTTCAGCGGCCGGCATCTGAACCGGTGGTGCGTCATCAGCAGTTGTAGGCCTCGCCATTGGCTGCTTTGGGGCGGAGGATGACATGGCCTGTATGCCACAAAGTCAGTCCGGCTGATCACATGTTGATGCATCAGCCCGCGAGAGCTTCACTGGCAAGGAGAGCGTCACCGGTTGAGGGGCGACAGTGGTTGCTCTTGGCGGGGCTTCAGGAATCTCATCGATGAACTCTATTTCCTTTCATGGCCACTGGATGTGATGTAATAGTGTTTCTCCCAAGGTCCTTTGCTCATCGAAGTCTCCTAGGACATTCTTCAGGGCAAATTCATTGAATCCAGGCTTTACTTCAGTCACGTAGCACTTTACACAGCCCGGCTTCAATGGCACATTGTCCAAGAAGAGGCCATCTTCCAAGAAGGGTGGGCAAACCCAGGTTGTTGCACATTTTAATGTACCTTCATAATGTGTAAGCACGCCCTTTAGTTTGTCTTTCATTCCAGATAGATGAGACATAGCATCATCATGAGCAGCTGCAGTCTCAGTGTCGCTGGGGTCAGCTGATGCACATCTACTCTTGTGCACTACTATCGCACAATAAGCAGCATCATCCATGCACGCCTCCCCTCCCATCTGCTGGCTATCTGTCAGCGTTAGAGTCTTCTACATCATCATCATTGACTCCTCAACATCCTTTCGAATAGACGAATAAATCTCCTTCTTCAACTTTTCAAACAATGCATTCTGCTTCATTTCACTCCTCGCTTTTTTCATGCTGAGCCTCTCTTCTTTGCTGAGTGTGAAAGCCCTCTTGTGAGGGACATTAACACCTATACCCCTTGCACGGCCAGGGGGCTCTTTTGTGTCCAGAGCAATGGACATAATGTCACATGGCCCTGAGTTCCTATAGAACCTTCCAGGGATCTTGGAAGCCTCTACCATCACTTTATACAGTTTGGCGTTACGTGCGTTTTCAAAGTAATAAGTTCCATCATAACACCTCTTTGCACGTGCCCGCAAGTAGTCTCTGGTGCTTTCGCCCTTGATTTCACTAAAGGCCGGACTCCCACCCGCCGCTACTGCTTCTTTGTCCTCCTGTTTCCATATCAGTTTCATGCCGTAGTATCCTGCCACACCCATACGGTGGGGGTGTATGTTCTTCTTTTGAAGTTCCGATTGCTTGAAACTCTTCACAGCAAACTCTGGAGTTGCCCTGACCCTTTTGAATTCCGCCCAGTCTGCCTTTGTAATTTGGGGGTATGCGGGGATTGGGTCCTTGACTTCACTCAAGTACTTCTTGTACAACACGTGCTTCCAGTTTCTCCAAGCATCCCTAGCCTTCTTTAGTGCAGCGTGTTCCACCTGCATTCTCCACTACTCTGGAACGTTGAAGTGATCCATGATCTCCCAGACTATCCTTTGCCGTGTTTTTTTGTTAGCCTTCTGAAACCCTGACAGATTAATGTTGAGCCTTGCCCTGCCAACAAATCCACACACACTCCTGAACCTCATGCGTGCTTTATCTGGTTTAGTTGGAGCCCAGGACTTTAAATCAATCTCGATTACTTCATATACACCTTTAGGCTGGTGTGTGGGCTTCCTTGGAGCGTTCCTCCGTGTCCTGACCAGAAGGGTAATTGCTGCAGCTCTATCCCGTTCAAGACTACTTGATCCCTCACAATCTGCTGAAGACCTAGGGTTGTCCGAATCAGATGAAGATACATGGCCTGAATGAGTGTTGTCACTGCTACTCGGCATCTACAAAGAACACATGCGAAACTCAGGAAAGGAGGATAAGCATAAAACTAACAACTTGGTATCAAGCTTTCTAAACATGCCAGGCAATAATTTAGAAAATGTACGACTAATTTGTTAAGTTTGTGTGACTCGGTCGCCCGCGATCTGTAAATAGGCAGTAACTTATTGGAACAAATACATCTTATATGTAGTAAGGAAGGTAGATAATGAACATATATACGCTCTCCGTTATTTATAGCCAATTTGGGAACATACGGAACGAAATTGGATGAGGGATTGCGAGGAAATATGCCTCACCACGATGGAGAGCGGTAACTAATAGGCTTCTTAATGCAAACCCAACCGGACCATAGGAGAGGCGAGGGTTACTGCATCGATATGCTTGATGGTGGCTGGCGAGCAAACGAAGACGGCGAGGCACGGGCTGCCGTGTGTTGGGAATGGCAGTGGAGGTAGGCTTGACGCCGAAGAGCGGGCACACGACCGGGGTGAGCACGGCGATGCCAGAGAGGGTTCTGCTGTGGATCTGGGGGAGGGGGGAGCTGGCGAAGGAGATTGGGTGGACTAACGCGGGCGGACGGTGGGGGCGTGTTGGCGGCCTAGGTGAAAAGAGTGAAAAATATCCCCGGTCGCCGCGCGTGTGGAAAGGCCTTTGCGAACGGTTGCCTCTAAGCGCTTGTGTGCACAAACAGAATAATTTCGTTTGAAATGAAGACGTACAAATTTTGAAATGAAGACGTGAGTTCATCGTTACGCCTCTAAATTTTTCACACGTAAAACAATCACAATTTTACCACGGGTTTGATTTGCTGGCGCATTTCAGGTCCCGTGTGCTATATGTAAGACATTTTTTGGCCTTTACCGTGCATGTTGGCATATAAATCAATTCCTAGACGTACTGCATTTCCTGTCAAAAGGGATGAGGATTGCCGTTCGATCTGGGAGCATCCAATGGTGCAGACATACAATCCGTGGGGTTTGGGTTCTGGCTAATCAGAACGCACGACTCTGATCACGCGCGCAGCGAGTGGGGGGGCATCAGCCACGGTTTGGTAGGCACATGGCTTTCTTGTGTGAACCGTTTGCTATTTGAAAACATTTTTTGGGGAGGGGCTATTTGAAAACATGTACATGTGTTGTCGAAAGGGATGAGGGTCGCCGTTCGATCAAGGAGAATCCAACGGTGCAGACGTACGATCCGTGGGGTTTGGGTTCTGGCCAATCAGAACGCACGACTCAGATCGCGCGCATGGTAGAGGGGTGGGGGGTGCATCGGCCATGGTTTAGTGGACAGACGGCTTTCGTGAGTGAACCATGTGCTCTTTGAAAACATTTACATTACCTAACATCATATTTTTGTTCGAGTGAAAACATGAGTTCATCGTTTCGCCTCCAATATTTTTCCATGGTAAGAAATCATGAGTATAGTGGAGAGTGTCGTATACTAGTATCATGAATATACAGTACATATGATACTAGTGTATGATACTACCTTTAATTAATTATAGCGCATAGTATAATACATAGAATATGGTATCATATATATATATGTCATATTTATTGCCATGCAAGACAGAAATTAGCATCACATTTAATATGATACGGTATCTACCTACTATATGTTACTCTAACCCTCTTTATATATATTTAATTCTTTGCCACATCAGCATACTTGCTATTTCCGAGTGCATGACATCGTCGGCCACTATGGCCAGCCTTATATAGTGGGGAGTATTATATACTATATATATATATAATATCATGCATATGATACTAGTGTATGATATTACGTACATACCTTCATATGCACTAGCTCCCTCTGTAAACTAATATAAGAGCATTTAGATTACTAAATAGTGACCTAAACGCTCTTATATTAGTTTACGGAGGGAGTATATATCATAGATGACCGTATTTATGAATTGAGCCCTATAAGGCTGGTTGTAATGGGGAGTATTATATATATACTAGTAGTATCATGCATGCATATATATGATAGTGTAGCTAGGATACTACTTTCGTAATGCATAGTATCATAAGTTAACATCTTAGGTTGCCTTACTAATTGTCATGCATCACACAAAGTAGTAGTACAACATTTAATATGACACGGTATCATGATATGATACCACATCCTCTCTTGTGTGCCACATCATCCAGAAAGTCTAGTTGGCATGCATGATACAGCTTATGATAATACCATTACAACCAGCCTAAACCGGAAAGGAGGGAGTATGATACTAGCCACAATGGAGAGTAGTACACTAGTAACACACACATATCCCTAGACTATATATGTTACTACCTTCATAATGGGTAGTAACATACGTGTAGTGTCATGCAAAGCTTCATTTCTTAGGTTACAGACTCATATTGCATTGGGACATGTGATGCTACAATAACTAGCTAAGTTACTGAAACTATCTCTCTCCTCATTAACTTATTGCCACATAAGCAAGTTTGCTGAGTTGGAATCGGTGTTACTGCTGAAGTTACTCCCACTGTGGCTAGTCTGATACTATCTAGTCATCTATGATATACTAGCTACCTCACTAAGAGCATGCATGGTTAATAATACAGCCAAGGGTCAGCTATAAGAAGTTGCCATGTTATATACAACAAACCTCTTAGCGGGCATGTACAATAATAAGTTTTATATACGTACTAGTTTATCAATAGTTGGCCCACCTTACATCCTCACAAAGTGTCTTGGGTCTCGTGTTGCAGCTGGCTCTACTAACCAAGAGCCCGCTTCTCTTCTCTTTCCTCCAACTAATAAGCATATATATATATATATTATTCTATTCCTTATAGCCAGACTACCCACAGTGGGAGTAACATAGGTAGTAACATCACACATATCTAGATAAAATAGATGATGTGGCAAGTAATAAATAAAGAAATGGAGGGAAGTGGATATGTGTGATGTTACTACCTATGTTAGTCCCACTATGGGTATAGTCTTACTATAGTATGAGACTACCCACAATGGGAGTAACATAGGTAGTAACATCACACATATCCAGATAAATTAAATAGATGATGTGGCAAGCAATAAATGAAGAAAGAGAGGAAAGTAGTAACATAGCTAGTTACTAGTAGTATGAGTAACATCACATGTACATATCAAGGCAAGATGCGTCTATAGCTTAATAAATGAAGTGTTGCATGTCACCACACATATATGTTACTCCCAACTATAGAGGTAGTAACATAGACTAGTAACACATGGGCATGTTACTAGTCTATGTTACTACCCATTGTGGCTAGTCTGAGTAACATCACACATCTCAAGGCAAGATGAGTCTTTGGCCTAATAAATGAAGTGTTGCATGTTACTACACATATGTTACTCCCCACTATAGAGGTAGTAACATTCTATGTTACTACCCATTGTCGCTAGTCTTATGTCAGTCTATTGTGTACTTACTTGCTCTAATGCATAGTATCATAGAGTAGCTAGTATCATACATAGTACTTTATTTATATTGTCATGCATGACACATAGTAGCATAACATTTATTATGATACGGTTTCATGATATGATACTTAATCCTCTCTTTCTTCATTTAATTAATTCTATGACAACTCATCAAAATTGCCTAGTTGGCATGCATGATACTAGCTATGATAACCCCTTACTATCAGCCTAGCAAAGGTGTATAGATCATTTGTGCGTCGCTTTGTGAGTTTTCATCCGTTTGTTCGAGAAGCAAGGAGAAGTTTCAAACATTTCGGCCGCGAGGTGCGGCCATTCGCGTAGGCCTAGTTGGTATTTTAATTACAGAAAATTCAGATGGAGTTCGTACATCATCAAAATCGATGTGTGCCTGTGGCCTGCTCTCATGACCCCATGGAAAAAATTGGTAAAGTGATGTGTCAATTCAAACTCCTATGGTCGGTGAATTCATCGTTTGGCCTCATAAAAATTTCCACGGTACGCAATCGCCATTATATCACGGTTTGATTTTCTGGCGCATTTCAGGTATCATAGCTATATTTAAGACATTTTTTGAGATTAACGTGCATTTTGTGCGTAAAAATAAAATTACAACCGGAACTGCATGTGCTATCGGAAGGGATGAGGATCATCGTTCGATCTGGGAGCATCCAATGGTGCAAACGTACGATCCGTGGGGTTTGGGTTCTGGCCAATCAGAAAGCACGACTCAGATCGTGGGCGGGGTGGCGGGGTTTGGTCGGCACACGGGTTTCATCAACGAACCGTGTGCTATTCGCAAACCAGATTGCATATTTTTGTTCACACATACTGTAGTGAGATCGATTAAGTGTGCTACATCTATGATATAATAATAATAATAATAATAATAATAATAAACAGTTCATATTCATTGCCTGAGCTGACATCAAATCATGGTCAACATATTAACGGTTCTTACATCAACAGAAAACCGAGCATAACTCACAAATTCAGTACACGTGACAGTTCTAAGTTGAACAAATTAAGTTGTAGGGTAGCCATAAAGACTAGTCTTACGGCTTAATTCCCATGTACATGGGGGAACTGGGATCATTAAGTTGACCCCGAATGAACTTGGGGTCATTAAGTTGACCACAAAGAAAATCTGGGTAGCATCACTGGCAAGAATGAATGGGTCTGCGTGATATGCCATCATTGTCCTGTTAACACAGGTCTTCCTGTACTCATCAATCCTTACCTGACCAAGAGGGATCCATGCACACCTGAATAATGCCACCTTAACTTTCAGATAGTCAAGCTCCCAAATCTTTTTGATGGTTCCATAGTATACCCTTTTATCAGCTTCATTTACAGTCATGCATTCTATTTGAACAGAGCAGTTCTGATACGAGGTCTTCTTATCACGTTCCTCAGTGTAGAACGTGTATACATTTATGTCATATGCTTGGTACGTCAACACCGTAGGTGATGGCTTTTGTGCCAACCACGTAGCAATGTCATAGATGGATCCTTGTGCCAAACGATTCTTCAGCCATTCAACGTACTTCTTAGTGTGCTCCTTCATCTCCACTTCTGATGAAGGCACCATTGGTAAGAAGCTTTGGCATATCTCCGCCAAGTGTTCTTCGGTATAAGCGATGAGAACTGGGCTGTTAAGCAGTACAGTCAAATGGGCTTTCTCTGCTAATTCTCTGGGTGCAGCCATTTGCGTGCCAGCAAGGACTGGCTTACCTTTCAGCCTTCCCTCATGGCGAGAGAGGGGCAAACCTATAGGTCTTTGTTTCATGTATTCGGTGCGAAACTCAACCACCTCCTCCGCGGTATAACCTTGTAGGATGCTTGCCTCTGGATGGTTTCAGTTCCGACAAAAGTGCTTCAGTATTCCCATGAACCGCTCGAAGGGATACATGTTGCGAAGAAACACGGGACCACAATACTTTATCTCGTCGACAAGGTGCACAGTGAGATGAACCATGACATCAAAGAATGACGGTGGGAAAAACATCTCTAGGTTGGATAATATTCTTGCAATATCATCTTGCATATTATCCAACTCTTCAGGATCTACAACTTTCTGCCATAGTTTGTTAAAGAAATCACAGAGGTCAATGAGTGTGTTTCTTATATCTTTGTCCATCAGATTCCTGATGGCCACTGGGAGGATTTGTGTCAACATTACGTGGCAATCATGTGACTTCATGTGTCCCAACTTCATTTTACCTAAGCTCACATCCACGAGACTTCTGATGTTTGCGCAGTAGGAAGAGGGTGTCTTAACTGACAACAAATAGGTGAAGAACTGTGTTGCTTCTTTTGTACTGAAATTGTAACTCTGGCGAGCTTTGATGAATTTGTCATCATATTCTTCTTCACTCTTGCGTTGTGATTGATCAGCAAGCATATCGAGCCGTGAACCGTCACCATCCTTTCTTTTACCTTTAATCTTGAGCAGAGTACCAAGGATGCTTTCACATACATTCTTCTCTACATGCATGACATCGATGCAGTGACGTACACGTAGAATATCCTGGTAAGGTAATTTCCTGAACACCAATTTCTTCTTAAACACTTGATCCTTGGGTGTTAGTTTCACCCTCAAAGGGTGGTTCTTGCCAAGTACAACATTATTTTTTAGCCATGTTGTGGACCACCTCCCCGTCCTAGGGTCTTGGGGGCACACCTGCCTCTGCCGTACCATCAAATTCAGCTTTCATCTGTTGGTATGGGTGATTCATCCGCAAGAACCTAAGATGACGCAAATACACTATTTTACGCGAGTTGGGAAGTTTTTTGCTAGCTGTCCTATCCATGCATGTGACACACCCTACATCTCCCCTTGTTTTTTGCCCCGATATGTTGCCTAATGCCGGCATATCTTGAATGGTGTGCACCGGCATCGCTTGTAGATCGAAAATCTCCTTTCTGTAAGCATCATAACATTTTACAGCAGGCGCATCTATCCACACTATCAGCAGTTCTTCTACCAGTAGCTGAAAGTAAATGTCGATGTCATTTCCAGAAACACCGGGCCTTGGATAATCATTGACATCATAATGTATTTTTTTCTTCATACACAACCAAGGAGCTAGGTTATATATGCACAGAAACACCGGCCATGTGCTGTGATTGGTGCTCATATCGCCAAAAGGATTCATCCCGTTAGTACACTCCCCGAGCCTTATACTTCTAGGATCCTTGGCAATTTTTTCAAACTTTTTGTTGATTAATTCCCACTGAGCCCCATCTTTCAGGTGCCGCATAAACCTATCTGCAATTCGCTCATCATGATGCCACCGCAACCTCTTTGCCTCTCTAGGGTTTGCAAAGAAATGCCTCGACCTTGGAATTAAAGGCAAGTACCAAACAACCTTGAACAGGATTCCTGTCTTGATCTCGTCGTCCAATTTGTACTTGTCCTTTGCTCTCCTGTGCTTGTATTGTGCATGCTTGCATGTGGAACATGCACGAAAATCTTTGTACTCACCATGGTACAATATACAATCATTCACACAAGCGTGTATCTTCTGTACTTCAAGTTCCAATGGGCAAACAATTTTCTTGGCTTCATTCGTGCTTCTAGGGAGCACATTATCTTCCGGAAGAATATCTTTGAAAATACCTAAGATCTCTGTGAAGCCCTTGTTTGATATACCGTTTGTTGCTCTAAATCTGAGAAGCGTCAAGGTGGCACTGTGACGCCCCCGATTCAACCGTACACTAATCATACACGCAAATGTGTACAATCAAGATCAGGGACTCATGGGAAGATATCACAACACAACTCTAGACACAAATCAAAATAATACAAGCTTCATATTACAAGCCAGGGGCCTCGAGGGCTCGAATACATAGCTCGATACATAAGCGAGGTAGCGGAAGCAACAATATCTGAGTACATACATAAGTTAAACAAGGATACCTTAAGAAGGCAAACACAAACATCAACGATCGAAGAGGCAAGGCCTCCTGCCTGGGACCTCTAATACTCCTAGTCTCCGGCGGCCTTCATGTAGTAGTTTCCATCGACGGTGGCATCTGGCTCCAGGGATACACCATCTGGTTGCAACAACCGAAAAGAAGAAAGAAGGGGGAAAAGGGTAGAAAAGCAACCGTGAGTACTCATCCCAAGTACTCGCAGGCATCAGATCTATACTAAGAATGCATTGGTATCAAATAGAAGGGCTGTATCTATGGAATGAACTGCAGAATGCCAGAATAGAGGGGGAAGGCCTAGCCTATCGAAGACTAGCATCTTCAAGTAGCTCCAAGCATCTTGCAGCATGTAGAAGAGTAAAGAATAGCAGTTTATAAATAGCAAGCATATTGTAGCATTAAGGCCCAGAGATCCTTCCTTGACTCCCTGCGAGAAAGCAATCCCGAAGCCAACATATCCATCACAAGTGTCAAGGCCTGGGGGAAGGCCGGTTTGTTTTGTTTTTATGTTTTGTTTTATTTACCCTTTTATTTTTTCTGCTTATTGGTTTTACTATTTTACTTTCTATTTATTTTAGCTTTAGAAAATACCAAAACACCACCTAAATTAGTGTTACTAAATATTCTGCTGCCATAAAAAGTTTAGTGCAATGATAAAACACTTTGCATAATTTTATTATTTAAAAGGCATCTAATTAATTGTTTTAGCTATTGTTTTATTTACTTAATGCATTTAAATATTTTATAATAGTGTGGTTTCTTCACCAATATTACCTATGAATTATTTGACATTTTTAGAACAATTTAGTTTTGACATTGGAAAACTTTAAATTTTAACTTTAATTTAAATTTGAATTTGCACCGGATGGAATCAAAGGGGGATTTAGCAATAGTGAAAACGATGACATGGCACCATTTACATGGGATTACTATAGCTTAATTATATGGGCGTCACAATTCTCCTCCACTACAAGAAATCTCGTCCCGAGATTTTAGGAGGTAGAAGGAGACAAAACGAGATATTCATCACGAAGACGGTCCTCGCATTCCCAAGTAGCTTCGTCTTCAGAATGATTTGACCACTGAACTTTAAGAAATTTGATAGCCCTCAGGCGGGTGCAACATTCAGCTTGAATGAGAACATGGATCGGATGCTCTTTGTAAGTGTGATCATCTTGCAGGGGTTGAGCTTTATAAGCCATGTGGTTGTTGCAATAAGACTTGCAACTCAGGGCATCGGCCATGATTAGCCTTGCCAGGGGTATAAGAAATATCGTAGTCGTAGTCATAGTCTGTAATTGTTTCCATAATCACTACTGATGAAGATCCAGATCTAGCTGAGTAACAGATACTTTAGACTTTGATGATCGATGAAGATCTCGCAACAATTACCTGGAAGATAATGCCGCCACAAATTCAATGCAGATTTAACAGCAGCAATTTCAAGGTCATGGACTGGGTAGCTCTTTCGGAAAGGTATCTTGGAATTCACAAATGACTGGAGCCTTTTCGATTCTCACAAGAGGAGAAGCGTTTAATGCAATCAAGGAAAAAAATCTGTGCTTCAACATTTCGAACAATATGAGCATGGTAGCTTACTATCACACTTGAAGGATGTAGTAGATGGACGGTTTTAGTAGCGCAAATGATAGAAGTGGTGTGTGTTTTCAACCATTCCATTCCTAGAATAAGGTCAATATTGGAAGACTTCAAAATAATGGGGGAATCATGGAATTCCAACCCTTCAATTCAATGGGGACATTGTGACAAACCATGGTGGTTCGACATTGGCCCGTGGAATGCAACTTGGAATTCCGGCCAAGTGATGGCGGTTCCAACAGGTAAGGAATGTCTGTGGCCGCCCCACCATTGAGTAGCAGGACCTTTGGGTAGTAAGCCACGAAGGTGACATAGTTGGCAGGGGCTACATCAGCAGACTCCAACTCGAAAGTGATGTCACAGAGCCATTCATCAGCATCAAGGGCTGAGTTGAGATGAGGTAGATGTCGGGTTGACGCGCGCAAAGTATTGCGGGGCCACTGGGTTGGTTGTTGATTCAATATTGGGGCACGGAAACTGAGCCATGACATTTTCCATAAGCTGGTGATTCAGCTCAATAGTTGTATCATTTCAGCCATGTATTCGGGCGGTGGTGGATTGTTGCCACCACGACCACGACCAGCGGGTCTAACCATCCTGCTAGAAGGTAACAGGGTGTGGTTCAGCAAGGTTTGGTGCAAGTGTATGGAGTCATTCATGAAGTAATCAGAACAAATGAGCAAAGGCGCACTATACAAAGCATTAGTCATTGAAGACATATAGATACATATGCAGAGCCAATTACATGTTGTTCGAATGAGTTTGGACAAGAGAAACATCATCGGCATACTAGGTGGCACACATGCACGCGATGGAGGGATACATCAATGGGACATAGCAAAGGCTACATCAATGTCGAGGAAAAATCACTAGAGCGAGGGATTTGCATGTGACGATGTAGAGTGCCCTCGATATGAGGATCCTGCGGTCAGTGGATATTGTGAAGAATATCTTGTCTCCCAATTCAAGGAAGGCGTAATACAAATCTCCGGGTGGATGTGATCATGAGATCCTAATGTTGTAGTTAGCAAAATCATTTAACCCGAATAAAGGAGAGATCAGAATCCCGGAGTATAGATGAGAAACAAAAGATCATAATACCACCCAATGGCGATGTGGGCCCGTAAGCCACACATCCATGTTAGTAAAATATTTTTCTCAAAGACTAGACTCAACTTCGGCCAAGGAGTTGGAAAGGGCGTTCCTATAGGAAGTCGGCTCTGATATCAACTTCTGACAACCCCGATTCAACCGTACACTAATCATACACGCAAATGTGTATGATCAAGATCAGGGACTCATGGGAAGATATCATAACACAACTCTAGACACAAATAAAAATAATACAAGCTTCATATTACAAGCCAGGGGCCTCGAGGGCTCGAATACATAGCTCGATACATAAGCGAGTCAGCAGAAGCAACAATATCTGAGTACAGACATAAGTTAAACAAGGATGCCTTAAGAAGGCAAACACAAACATCAACGATTGAAGAGGCAATGCCTCCTACCTAGGACCTCCTAAATACTCCTGGTCTCCGGCGGCCTCCATGTAGTAGTATCCGTCGGTGGTGGCATCTGGCTCCAGGGTTCAACGATCTGGTTGCAACAACCGAAAAGAAGAAAGAAGGGGGAAAAGGGTAGCAAAGCAACCGTGAGTACTCATCCAAAGTACTCGCAAGCATCAGATCCATACTAAGATTGTATTGGTATCAAATGGAAGGGATGTATCTGTGGACTGAACTACAGAATGCCAGAATAGAGGGGAAGGCCTAGCCTATCAAAGACTAGCATCTTCAAGCAGCTCCAAGCATCTTGCAGCATGTAGAAGAGTAAAGAATAGCAGTTTATAAATAACAAGCATGTTGTAGCATTAAGGCCCAGAGATCCTTCCTCGGCTCCCTGCGAGAAAGCAATCCTGGAGCCAACATATCCATCACAAGTGTCAAGTATCCATTTCTACTTGTAATAGATCAGGATATAAGTCTGAACGTCCATTACCGTGGACATGGCTATTAATAGATAATCTTCCCTGCAGGGGTGCACCACGTTTTCCAACACGCTTGATTACTCTGGCGGGGCACACTTTTCTAGGTCAATGCCTAGCCTCAGAAAATCAACACGTCGCAGCCCTACCTAGGCTCAGCAGATAGGTCCCCGCTGGTCTACATCCTAAGCACTCCATGGTCTAGGCCCATCGCCCGTTGCACTCCGGGTCGTTGCGCACAGCGCGGGTCCGGGCTCCACCACTACAGGATGGTGTCGGCCCAGCCGTGCTGCAATGCTGAACTGGATGTTTGACAAAGCTTCGGTTGAAACTCCGACGTCGAGGCCCATAACAATTCTCGCTTAGTGGTTAGCACGTAAAGGCCAAAGTCCAACTCAGAACAAATACCAAAATCTGTTAGTGCATTAACAATTAAAAGTAGTGACGGCTGTCGGGACATGTCCGGAGCTACCACCCCCTCCTGGGTGATACCGCTAAACAGCAAGCCAACACTGTCACATCGCACGGGTGCTCTCCGGGCCCGCCCGTCTTTCACCAATGTCTCAAGTAAAGTCAAGGTAACCGTGTGTCCAAACATCAAGGGGAAAACTCGAAGAATCACCCTTGGAGGATTCCACTTGATGTAATCATCAAGGTGAACGTAAGAGTATAACGCCCTCGATGCGGCTATATCTCCCACGTGTCGAAGCACGACTTAGAGGCATAACCGCATTGAAAGCAGTGTCGCAAGTGAGGTAATCTTCACACAACCCATGTAATACATAAGGAAAAGAGATACATAGTTGGCTTACAATCGCCACTTCACACAATACATTAATAAAGCATTACATCATCCAGATACACACAAGGTCCAACTACGGAACCAAAATAAAAGAAGACTACCCCAAAAGCTACACAGATCCCCGATCGACCCAACTGGGCTCCACTACCGATCGACTAGAACGAAACAACACAAAGGACAAGATCTTCATCGAGCTCCTCCTTGAGCTTGGTTGCGTCACTTGCTCAGTTCGACGACACCTGCAAACTGGTTTTGGAAGTATCTGTGAGTCACGGGGACTCAGCAATCTCACACCCTCGCGATCAAGACTATTTAATCTTATGGGTAAGGTAAAAGGTATGAGGTGGAGCTGCAGCAAGCGACTAGCATATATGGTGGCTAACCTATTCGCAAAAGAGAGCGAGAAGAGAAGGCAAAAGCACGGTCGAACAACTATGATCAAGAAGTGATCCTAGAACAACCTACGTCAAGCATAACTCCAACACCGTGTTCACCTCCTGGACCCCGCCGAGAAGAGATCATCATGGTTACACACGCGGTTGATGCATTTTAATTAAGGTCAACTTTAGGTTTTCTACAACCGGACATTAACAAATTCCCATTTGCCCATAACCGCGAGCACGGCTTTCGAAAGTTCAAATCCCTGCAGGGGAGTCCCAACTTAGCCCATCACAAGCTCTCATGGTCAACGAAGGATATTCCTTTTCCCAAGACCATCCGATCAGACTCGGAATCCCGGTTACAAGACATCCTCGACAATGGTAAAACAAGTCCAGCAAAGCCGCCCGAATGTGCCGACAAATCCCGATAGGAGCTGCACATATCTCGTTCTTAGGGCACACTCAGATGAGACTAGCTACGAGTAAAACCAACCCTCAAGTTTCCCCGAGGTGGCCCCGCAGGCAGCTCAGTTCGGACCAACACTTAGAAAAGCACTGGCCCGGGGGGTTAAATAAAGATGACCCTTAAGTCTGCAGAACCCAAGGGAAAGAAAAGGCTAGGTGGTGAATGGTAAAACCAATGTTGGGCATTGCTGGAGGAGTTTTATTCAAGGCAAACTGTCAAGGGGTTCCCATTATAACCCAACCGTGTAAGTAACGCAAAATCCGGGAACATAACACCGATATGACGGAAACTAGGGCGGCAAGAGTGGAACAAAACACCAGGCATAAGGCTGAGCCTTCCACCTTTTACCAAGTATATAGATGCATTAATTAAATAAGAGATATTGTGATATCCCAACAATAACATCCATGTTCCAACAAGGAACAAACTCCAATCTTCACCTGCAACTAACAACGCTATAAGAGGGCTGGGCAAAGCGGTAACATAGCCAAACAACGGTTTTCTAGGACAAGGTGGGTTAGAGGCTTGGCTTAGAAATATGGGAGGCATGATAAGCAAGTGGTAGGTATCGCAGCATAAGCATAGCAAAAGAGCGAGCAACTAGCAAGCAAAGATAGAAGTGATTTCGAGGGTATGGTCATCTTGCCTGAGATCCCGCAAGGAAGAAGAACGATTCCATGAAGAAGACAAAACGGACGTAGTTGAACGAGTCCTCACAAACGCGACGTTATCGGAACCAACCCGAAGAAGCAACACCGGAAAGAAGCACACAACATAGTAAACAACCAACACATGAACATGGCATGATATGCGGGATGTGGTATGTGATGCATATGCATGATTTGGAAATCAATGATTGAACCTGGACTCAACTTGGAAATCCAAGAGTGCCACTGGAAAGAGGAGATGATTTCGGTTGAAATCGATGTAAAGATCACCGGAATCGGATGCACAGTTTGGAAATGGCAAGCAAAACAAATATGGCACCAGTCTGCGATTAACATCAAGTGGCCATCTAGATGCATCAATATAAATAAGCTACTGCACTCAAACATGGCAACAAGATACATGGCAAGGATCCACTCGTGATGGTTGACAAAAGATGAACACTGAGCTACGGCTAAATCACTCATTAACAGGTTCAAACAAGCATGGCAAAAGAGCAAAAGATAACAGGTTTCAGACTTAGTGAAATTAACACAAGTCTGGAATTTATCATCAGGAAGCAATCTTTAGAGCATGAAAACTACATGCTACAGGAACATATCATGGCAAAGAAATGCATGGCCTGAAGCTACTCAAAGCACATAACAAAAGTCCCTTAGTGATCTTGAGCCAAAAGGGATCAGAAAATACAATTGCAAGCATGTGAATATAGCAAAAATATTAACAGATTCAGACTTAGTGAAAAACTGGAGCATGCAAAACAGTTAACGAGTAGGCATGTTTACGAGCTCGATGCACTCACTACAGAGCATGGCATGACAAACTAGGAATACTCCCATCAAGAAGACATGACATAGAAGCTAGACATCGCAAGAACAACATCATAGCATGCACGGATCAATAGCAACATCCTCGGCAAAATCGCTAAACATGTCAACAATCTACCAGGATCATTTTATAGCAAAAGTAGAGCTTGATTGACTCAAGCTAGGGTGCTCCATAAATGCAAACAAAGACACAGATGGATAGAGCACCACAATAATAACAAAACATCCTTACTAATCATCCTCAGAAGAGGCACGGATCACTAGGAAACAACATGAACATATGGCATAACAACAAAATCAGGACAAGGACTTAGTGAAATTCTAAGTCCCTGAAATCAGCATCATCGAGTAAGCTACTTTGCATGCTTGTGCTAGTCACCACAAAGATCACAAAAATACATGGCAAGCACCTCTGTAAATATAACATGGCATTCTACAAAACACATGTAGAGCTCAGGATCATAGCATGCACACATTAATCATGGCAAAAATGACAAAAGGTCATTTGCTGAAACAGATCTGAAAAATTCCTCACATAGCCCTCTTCCAACAGCATTTCGGGCATCAAGATGAGCTCAAATGAAAATGATGCAATGGGATGAAATGATGTACTCGTCGAGGCGAACATTTTGATATGCTACACGCACGAATCGGAGCTACGGATGCAGAGTTATGGCATGTCAAAGATTGCATAAAATTAGGGTTAGGGACAAAAAAGTCAACCCCGAGATATTTCCAGATCCAGATCGGATCGAGGTCGGCACTGTAGCAGCTCGCCAGAAAATGTTCACCGGAGGAGGGGAGGGGTTTCGCCGGAGGAGGGAGCTTGCCGGGGACATGGCCCGCCGGCGAGGCGACGACGGTGCGGCGGCGCCGGACGGAGAGGCGGCGGGCGCGGTGGCGATGACACGCGGGCCGGCCACGGCGGAACTCGGTTCCGACCAGCGAGGCGCGGCGCCGGGCAGCTCGGACGGCACGGTCAACGCCGGCGGGCGGTAGCGCGGAGGATCCGGCGGAGGCGGAGGGGAGCCGGGGCGCGGTCGGGCGCGCGGGAGGAAGGTGCGGCGGCATGCCACTTCGGGCCGGGGGGCCGGCTGCGGGCCGCGCGGGCCTCGGCTGCGGCGGGTGGCGGGAGGCCACATGGCGGCGGCGGATTGGGCAGGGGCGGTAGCGGACATGTCCGGGCGAGAGGGTGGACGTGTCCGTCGGCGGGAGGAGGAAGAAGCTAGGGTTGGACCGCGGAATTTCAGAGGGGGAGGTGTTTATATAGGTAGAGGGAGCTAGGAGAGTCCAAAAGAGGTGCGGTTTTCGGCCACGCGATCGTGATCGAACAATCTAGATGATGGAGGGGGTTTAGGTGGGCTTTGGGCCACTTTGGAGGGGTGTTGGGCTGCAACACACACGAGGCCTTTTCGGACCCTCGGTTAACCGTTGGAGTATCAAACAAAGTCCAAATGGCACGAAACTTGACAGGCGGTCTACCGGTAGTAAACCAAGGCCACATGACAAGTCTCGGTCCAATCCGAAAATGTTTAACACCCGCACACGAAAAGAGGTAGAAAGGGACACCGGGTGACATAGGAGCGTCGGATTGCAAAACGGACAACGGGGAAAATACTCGGATGCATGAGACGAACATGTGTGCAAATGAAATGCACATGATGACATGATATGAGATGCATGACACGCAAGCAATGACAAGGCAACAATAGCGAATAACTAGAGGACACCTGGCACATCGGTCTCGGGGCGTTACAAAGAGGAACCACCCTTGAGGTTCACACTTGAGGTGTTGGACGACAGAGCCGTATCAGGAATGGTGAAGGAGGAACCACCCTCGTTGACCACGACCAAATAGCCACACTACTGAGTTATCATCAAGAGTGCGTTGGGAGGTACCACCCACGACACTCGATAGTAGCTCTGCAGAGTCGAGCAACAAAAGGGGTGTGCTGTGATGTGAGGCGTCGGGCTCTAGTCGTCGATCATGTTGATCGAGTCGTCGATGATAACGCAGGGGCAACAAGGACAAGGTGGGGTCACTAATGGATCAATAACCAACCTATACTAAGCAGTTTAGGATAAGCAGGTAAGGTACAATGAGCAGGTTACAAAAGCAGGCTATGCATCATAATAGGAGCAATCAATTACAATAGCAAAATCTAATGCAAGCATGAGAGAATGGAATAGGCGATATCGGGATGATCAAAGGGGGGGCTTGCCTGGAAGCTCCGCTGAAAGGGATGAAGGGTCGTCGACGACGTAGTTGATCACAACGGCATCAACAGCAGTGTCGGGGTTTACCGGTGAACAAGAGGGGCAAGAAACAGTAAATACAGAGTAAACAGATGCATGACAAGATGATAAGCAGTGCTAGGGGTGTTCTAACGCAGTGCTACGCGGTACCGACAAAGGGGGATAGCATCCGAAAAGTTCTCCCGGAGATAGGCATTTTCAGACAAACGAACCGGAGGGGGAAAGTTTGATGGTCGCTATGCTAGGGGCATGTGACAGATGAACGGAGAGCGTATTCTGATTCGTCTCGTTGTTCTGAGCAACTTTCATGTATAAAACTTTTTCATCCGAGTTACGGTTTATTTTATATGATTTTTCCAAGATTTCGATATTTTCTGGAATTTCTTATTAAATCGAGAATAATAGCAAAATGCTATGTGTACACACTGAAGTGTACACAACAAGGGCTACTGAGGCTGACATGTGGGACCTGTTGACTGAGTTGACCCAGTCAACAGGGCAGGTGGGGTCCAGGTGTCATTGACTAGCAGTTATTTGTTTTACCTAAATTGATTTATCTAGATGGGACCCACACGTCATTTGCTAGTATACTAGTTAGTATTAAACTAGTCCTAGACTAGTCCTAGTCTAATTAAACCCCACACACACTCGTGCACACAAAGCACAGAACACACAATGCTAGGGGTTAATTCTATTTTCAGTTAACAGAAGATAGCATTTTGTAATTTTCATAGGATGTAATCCATGTATCAAATGGATTTGGTCCAATGGCAACATTTGAGCCTTGTCAATTGTACTACCTTCCCATATTTTTTAGTCCTATTAACAATCGTCTTGCCGCAGTGTAGGGGCAGTCTAGAGGGTTAGTCATTATAGAATTAGAAAAGCTAGCCAAAGCTACAGTAGCTAGCAGCAGTACAGTGGCAACAGAGTAGCGATGGATGTGTGCTTGCGTGGGAAGGCGGCTGCGGGCAGGCGCGGGCGGCAGCGGGTGCGCATGTGCGCGGGCGCGGCCAAGCGAGCAGCCGCCTATGACGGCAGCAAGCCGCAGCAGCGCGGGCAGCAGCAATATTAGCGCAACAGCAATGCAAGAGCTTCAGCCAAAGCATCGCGGGCAAACAGCAGGAGCAGGGAGGCCGTGTTGGGGCAAGGGGGGAGGGTCACGAGGCAGCCAGGGTCAGGCGCGGTCGCGATGGCCGCGACCATAGGCCAAAACTGGGCGGCACGGGGCGGCGATGAAGAACGGACGAAGGGGAAGACTAGCAGGGGGATGACGTGGTGCTCACCAGAGGAGCGCAAGAAGGCCCGTTGATAGGGGATCGAAGCGACGAGGTTTCGGCGGCCGCGGGCATTGACGGAGATGACAAGGCCGTTGCACTTTTCCCCGAGCCGAAGCAGTGTACCAGCTCGACGGAGACGTGGGAGCCGGAGCTCATGGACACAAGCTGTAGGAAAGAAAACGGCGGTGGCCGCGGGATCTTCGAGTGCATGACGACGATAGAAAACGGTCGAGCACAAAATCGCGTGTGAGGGCGAGAGGGAGAAGAAAAGGGGGGTCTAGGGTTCTAGGAGGGGTGTGGCGTTCTTATCCGCGCGGGAAACGACGGAGAGGCACGGGATGGCCGCCACGCACCCACAGCCATGGCCATGGTGGTCGGATGTGTGCCACCACCTCCCATGAACAGGGAGGAGCAGGATGTTGGGGTAGGTGGGCCGGCCTGGTGTCTTAGTGGGTCAAGGCCTGGGGGAAGGCCGGTTTGTTTTGTTTCTATGTTTTGTTTTATTTCCCCTTTTATGATTTTCTGCTTATTGGTTTTCCTATTTTACTTTCTATTTATTTTAGCTTTAGAAAATACCAAAACACCACCTAAATTAGTGTTACTAAATATTCTGTTGCCCTAAAAAGTTTGGTGCAATGATAAAACATTTTGCATAATTTTATTATTTAATTGGCATCTAATTAATTGTTTTAGCTACTATTTTATTTATTTAGTGCATTTAAATATTTTATAATAGTGTGGTTTCTTCACCAATATTACCTATGAATTATTTGACATTTTTAGAACAATTTATTTTTGACATTAGAAAACTTTAAATTTTAACTTCAATTTAAATTTGAATTTGCACTGGATGGAATCAAAGGGGGATTTAGCAACAATGAAAACGATGATGTGGCACCATTTACATGGGATTACTATAGCTTAATTATCTGGGCATCACAGGCACTCAACCTGGAATATTTCTTTTTGCAACCTGGATACAATTCTTTCTTGGAGTCCGCATCAATGGTTGGCAGATCCTTGTGCCCAATCATATCCTTTTTTGGGCCCTCGAAATCTGCAATCATAGCAGCAAAATCTGGCATATCAAGATCATCGTCATCTGCGTGGACGTCCTGGTTTTTCCAGTGGACGTTTCGGCTTTCGGGTGTTCCATTGGTAGCTTGACGCCTCTGCCCCGATGTTAGATTGAACATCCATGTGACACCTCCTCTTCACCGTGTCTGGTCCAACGTGTGTATCCATCCATGAACCCCCTAGAGACTAAATGCATTTGGACATCTGCAACTTCATGTGACTCTGTATGGGCACAATTAGTACATGGACACAGGATGTAATCAACATCACCAATTCTCCTCGTTGTACTTTCAGCCAAATTCATGAACTCTATCACGCCACTGATAAAATCTGCGGTTTTCCGATTCTTCATACATCGAGATCGTTCCATCTACAACAGAAAAATGGTAATTAAAAACAAAATAACAACATTAATACACGGATTAACTGCTGCCCAGAGATGCATGCATAAATCACAAGGTTTTATTTTAATAATTACTAAGGGCGCTCCATGTTGTTATCCAGACGTGCAATGACAAAAATTAATGGCTAGTCAATTTACACGCAGAGTACTAGTAGAACACTACACTTAGGAATTGAATACCTTAATGAAGCCACTCACGAAAAGAATACCTTAATTAATTAGCCGCGCGGTGACCTCCACCCAGCAGACAGACAAGCGCGATGCGGCGGCACGCCGAGACAACAGGGTCGAGGAGCAAAGCTTAGTGCAGCTGCCGCCTGAAGTTCGACCTCCATTGTCCCCCCATCGACCGCGATGGATGTGCTCGAATCATGCCACCGCCGACCTCAATTGTTGAGCTCATCCTATCTCCTGCCACAGACCAAGGATTGACCTCCTATGACGCCGCCACCGCCCACCGACCGAGGATTGACCTCTTCTCCGATATCCGCTACCTAGGCTGCCACCGCCATCTCTATATGCGGAGCTGCTATTTTTTCGACAGATATCCACGGAGCGGCTATTTACACGGTATCTCACCGTAACTCAATTATACGGACAGGGTAGTACATCACATACGGTTATGTAACGACAACCGTGTCTAACCTACGTTGTCTTCTCACGTGGTTTGGTGCGGAAATCGTGTGTGACATTGTAATACCCAACACAAATGACATGTACAAACAATGCGCCATATACAACATATATAGTGCCATTAGTAGTTCCCGACCGTTAGCTTAAGTTTCCCCATTTACCCCAAATCCCTACATAGCCTCCAAATTCCCTCGCATGGCGCTAACATTGGGGAATGCGGACGAGTGGTGCTGATGGTTTTGGTGCGGCTGCTTCTGCTCGTATCGCCACTGAGCACTTGCCTAAGGTCATCACAAGGCAGGTGTACTACGGATCCGAATCGTCTTGCCAGGTTCCAATCTATCCTGATCTTTTTTAGCATGTCGAAAGTATAGATCCTTGCCGAATCTGTCCTGAATGACCCCCCTACCCCCCCCCCCAGGAAAGCGATCTACCGCCGGATCCGGAGCTTGACTCTAGACTCCCGCAACACGAGTTCGACTCCGAGTTCTGCGCCACCGAGAAGTACCAAAAGCTGAGTTGTGTGCATGGGAACATGATACGTCTCCAACGTATCTATAATTTTTTATTGTTCCATGCTATTATATATTCTGTTTTGGATGTTTAATGGGCTTATTTATACACTTTTATATTATTTTTGGGACTAACCTATTAACCGGAGGCCCAGCCCAAATTGTTGTTTTTTGCCTATTTCTGTGTTTTGTAAAAAAAGAATATCAAACGGAGTCCAAATGGAATGAAACCATGGGGAGCGTGATTTTTGGAAAAAACGTGATCAAGAGGACTTGGAGTGGACGTCAAGCAACCAATAAGGAAGCCACGAGCCAGGGGGCGCGCCTACCCCCTGGGCGCGCACTCCACCCTCGTGGACCCCTCGTGGCTCCATCGACCTACTTCTTCCTCCTATATATACCTACGTACCCTGAAAACATCAGAGGGCACCACGAAAACCTAATTCCACCGCCTCAACCTTCTGTACCCGTGAGATCCCATCTTGGGGCCTTTTTCAGCGCTCCGCCGGAGGGGGCATTGATCATGGAGGGCTTCTACATCAACACCATAGCCTTTCCGATGATGTGTGAGTAGTTTACCTCAGACCTTTGGGTCCATAGTTATTAGCTAGATGGCTTCTTCTTTCTCTTTGGATCTCAATACAAAGTTCTCCTCAATTCTCTTGGAGATTTATTCGATGTAACTCTTTTTGCGGTGTGTTTGTCGAGATCCGATGAATTGTGGGTTTATGATCAAGATTATCTGTGAACAATATTTGAATCTTCTCTGAATTATTTTATGTATGATTGGTTATCTTTGCAAATCTCTTCTAATTATCAGTTTGGTTTGGCCTACTAGATTGATCTTTCTTGCAATGGGAGAAGTGCTTAGCTTTGGGTTCAATCTAGCGGTGCTCGATCGTAGTGACAGTAGGGGAAACGACACGTATTGTATTGTTGCCATCAAGGATAAAAAGATGGGGCTTATATCATATTGCATGAGTTTATCCCTCTACATCATGTCATCTTGCTTAAAGCGTTACTCCGTTCTTATGAACTTAATACTCTAGATGCATGCTGGATAGCGGTCGATGTGTGGAGTAATAGTAGTAGATGCAGGCAGGAGTCGGTCTACTTCTCACGAACGTGATGCCTATATACTAATTGCTCGACAGTAATTTGTTCACCCACCGTAATACTTATGCTATCTTGAGAGAAGCCACTAGTGAAACCTATGGCCCCCAGGTCTATTTTCCATCATACAAGTTTCCAATCTATTTTATTTTGCAATCTTTACTTTCAATTTATATCATAAAAATACCAAAAAAAATTATCTTATTATTATTATTATCTCTATCAGATCTCACTCTTGCAAGTGACCGTGAAGGGATTGACAACCCCTTTATCGTGTTGGTTGTGAGGTTCTTATTTGTTTGTGTAGGTACGAGGTGACTCGCGTGTGGTCTCCTACTGGATTGAGACCTTGGTTCTCAAAAACTGAGGGAAATACTTACGCTACTTTGCTGCATCACCCTTTCCTCTTCAAGGGAAAACCAACACATGCTCAAGAGGTAGCAAGAAGGATTTCTGGCACCGTTGCTAGGGAGATGTACGCCAAGTCAAGACATACCAAGTACCCATCACAAACTCTTATCCTTCGCATTACATTATTTTCCATTTGCCTATCGTTTTCCTCTCCCCCACTTCACCCTTGCCATTTATCCACCCTTCTTCTGTTTGTCTTTCCATTTGCTTTGATGTTTTACTTGGCTCATTTGTTCATTTGGTGGGAATAGTTGTTTATTTATATCTAAATAGAGAACCAAAGATCTATCGATCCTCATCCTCTTGCTAATCTTTTTAAGAGATCCAATTATGATGAACCAATTGCCAGTGAGTTCTATGCACTAGATTATCTTTATGAAGTTTTGCTTGAAATTCGTGAATCTGAAATTTGTGATGAAGTACTTTATGGAGAGATTCACGATGGATCTTTGAATAGAAAGCATGCTTGCAATGATGATAGTATAAATTCTATTAATATCAATTGTGCTTATAATATGCAAACCCCTAAGCTTGGGGATGCTAGTTTTGCTATGTCTACTACTTGTGGCAATGATCATGATTGTGGTGATTATTCTTATGATCTTGAAAATTTATTTAAGCCCCATGATGAATATGAGATTGATTATAATGTTTGCAATAATATTGAAAGTGGGTTTGTAAGAGTGTCAACTTTAGATCCCACGTATTTGGAGAATTTTCAATCTTATGAAGTTTTTGATAAAAGTGGGTTTGGAGAGGTCATGACTTTAGGTAATGTTAATCCCACTATTTTGGAAGAGTATCAACTTTGCATACGTGTGGATCGTGTTAAGAATATGTTTTGTGATAGCTATATTGTTGAATTTGCTTATGATCCTACATTTAATTATTATGAGAGAGGAAAATATGGTTGTAGAAATTTTCATGTTACTAAATTACCTCTCGTTATGTTGAGATTGCTATTGTTTCTTTCCGCTTCCTTAATTATGCTAGTTTTTTCTTGCCTTGATAATTTGTTTGCCTATAACATGCCTATGCATAGTAATTATGTTAGACTTAGATGTGTTTGTCACGTGTTTTATGATGCTCTCTTTGTGCTTCAATTCTTGTCTTTCATGTGAGCATCGTTGAAATCTTATGCCTAGCTATAAGGCTTTAAAGAAAAGCGCCTGTTGGGAGACAACCCAATATTTTTTTCCTTGCTGTTATTCAATAAATAATTTATCTAGCATCTGTTTTGGTTCTGTTTTTTGTGTTTAATTAGTGTTTGTGCCAAGTAGAACCGTTGGGAAGACTTGAGGAAAGTCTTTTTGATCTTGCTGTAAAAAATAGAAACTTTAGCGCTCGCGAGAATTGCTGCCATTTTTTTACTGGAGAGTGCTATTTAGTTAATTCTTTTTGAAGATGATTAATATATAAATTCCTCACTACTATCAATTTATTTTAGAATTTTTGGGGTTCCAGAAGTATGCGCTTGATACAGATTACTACAGACTGTTCTGTTTTTGACAGATTCTGTTTTTCATGTGTTGTTTGCTTATTTTGATGAATCTATGGCTTGTAATGGAGTTTATAAACCATATAAAAGTTTTAATATAGTAGGTTTAACACCAATATAAATAAATAATGAGTTCATTACAGTACCTTGAAGTGGTGTTTTGTTTTCTTTCGCTAACGGAGCTCACGAGATTTTTTGTTAAGTTTTGTGTTCTGAAATTTTCAAGTTTTGGGTAAAGATTTGATGGACTATGGAACAAGGAGTGGCAAGAGCCTAAGCTTGGGGATGTCCAAGGCACCCCAAGGTAAAATCCAAGGACACCAAAAAGCCTAAGCTAGGGTATGCCCCGGAAGGCATCCCCTCTTTTGTCTTCGTTCATCGGTAACTTTACTTGGAGCTATATTTTTATTCACCACATGATATGTGTTTTGCTTGGAGCGTCTTGTATGATTTGAGTCTTTGCTTTTTAGTTTACCACAATCATCCTTGATGTACACACCTTTTGAGAGAGAGAGACACACATGAATCAGAATTTATTAGAATACTCTATGTGCTTCACTTATATATTTTGAGCTATATAGTTTTTGCTCTAGTGCTTCACTTATATCTTTTAGATCACGGTGGTGGTTTTATTTTATAGAAATAATTGATATCTCATGCTTCACTTATATTATTTTGAGAGTCCTTTAGAATAGCATGGTAATTTGCATTTAGGCATAATAAAAACTTTCATATAAGTGCATTGAATACTATGAAAAGTTTGATACTTGATAATTGTTTTGAGATATGGAGATGGTGATATTAGAGTCATGCTAGTTTAGTAATTGTGAATTTGAGAAATACTTGTGTTGAAGCTTGTGATTCCCGTAGCATGCACGTATGGTGAACCGTTATGTGATGAAGTCGGAGCATGATTTATTTCTTGATTGTCTTCCTTATGAGTGGCGGTCGGGGACGAGCGATAGTCTTTTCCTACCAATCTATCCCCCTAGGAGCATGCGTGTAGTACTTTGTTTCGATAACTAATAGATTTTTGAAATAAGTATGTGAGTTCTTTATGACTAATGTTGAGTCCATGGATTATACGCACTCTCACCCTTCCACATTTGCTAGCCTCTCTATTACCGCGCAATTTTTGCCGGTATCATACAACCACCATATACCTTCCTCAAAGCAGCCACGATACCTACCTATTATGGCATTTTCATAGTCGTTCCGAGATATATTGCCATGCAACTTTCCACCATTCCGATGACACACTTCATCATTGTCATATTGCCATGCATGATCATGTAGTTGACATCGTATTTGTGGCACACCCACTTAGTTTTTTTTGTTGAGCTTTCATACACTTATAGCTCTAGTGCATCCGTTGCATGTCAATCCCTACTCACTCACATTGATATCTATTGATGGGCATCTCCATAGCCCATTGATACGCCTAGTTGATGTGAGACTATCTCCTCCTTTTTGTCTTCTCCACAACCACCATTCTATTCCACCTATAGTGTTATGTCCATGGCTCATGCTCATGTATTGCGTGAAAGTTGAAAAAGTTTGAGAACATCAAAAGTATGAAACAATTGCTTGGCTTGTCATCGGGGTTGTGCATGATTTAATATTTTGTGTGATGAAGATAGAGCATAGCCAGACTATATGATTTTGTAGGGATAACTTTCTTTGGCCATGTTATTTTGAGAAGACATGATTGCTTAGTTAGTATGCTTGAAGTATTATTATTTTTATGTCAATATTAAACTTTTATCTTGAATCTTTCGGATCTGGACATTCATGCCACAATAAAGAAAATTATATTGAGAAATATGTTGGGAAGCATTCCACATCAAAAATTCAGTTTTTATCATTTACCTACTCGAGGACGAGCAGAAATTAAGGTTGGGGATGCTTGATACCTCTCCAACGTATCTATAATTTTTGATTGTTCCATGCTATTATATATTCTGTTTTGGATGTTTAATGGGCTTATTTATACACTTTTATATTATTTTTGGGACTAACCTATTAACCAGAGGCCCAGCCTAAATTGTTGTTTTTTGCCTATTTCAGTGTTTTGCAGAAAAAGAATATCAAACGGAGTCCTAACAGAATGAAACCTCCGGGAGCGTGATTTTTGGAACAAACATGATCCAGAGGACTTGGTGTGGACGTCAAGCAACCAACGAGGAAGCCACGAGGCAGGGGGCGCGCCTCCCCCCTGGGCGTGCCCTCCACCCTTGTGGGCCCCTCGCGACTCCATCGACCTACTTCTTCCTCCTATATATACCTACATACCCTGAAAACATCAGAGGGCACCACGAAAACCGAATTCCACTGCAGCAACCTTCTGTACCTGTGAGATCCCATCTTGGGGCCTTTTCCGGCGCTCCATCGGAGGGGGCATTGATCACGGAGGGCTTCTACATCAACACCATAGCCTCTCCGATGATGTGTGAGTAGTTTACCTCAGACCTTCGGGTCCATAGTTATTAGCTAGATGGATTCTTCTCTCTCTTTGGATCTAAATACAAAGTTCTTCTCGATTCTCTTGGAGATCTATTCGATGTAACTCTTTTTGCGGTGTGTTTGTCGAGATCCGATGAGTTGTGGGTTTATGATCAAGATTATCTATGAACAATATTTGAATCTTCTCTGAATTCTTTTATGTATGATTGGTTATCTTTGCAAATCTCTTCGAATTATCAGTTTGGTTTGGCCTACTAGATTGATCTTTCTTGCAATGGGAGAAGTGCTTAGCTTTGGGTTCAATCTTGCGGTGCTCGATCCCAATGACAGTAGGGGAAACGACACGTATTGTATTGTTGCCATCGAGGATAAAAAGATGGGGTTTATATCATATTGCATGAGTTTATCCCTCTACATCATGTCATCTTGCTTAAAGTGTTACTCCGTTCTTATCTTTACCTACTAATAAACCAGCGATTGCTTCTGGTCGTCCGTTATTAGACTTTTTGCAAAAAAGTCCCTCTATTTATGAGAAATTAACCCGCAGTGCTCGTCATAAGTGATAAGTCAGGCCGAACCGGTACGGAGAGAAAAAAATTAGGCCAGCCTCCCGCACCATCCTGTCTCCTCGACCCCATCTCCACCTCCAGCCCGCCGCCACCTCCTGCCCCGCCCCACCTCACCGTGCGCCGCAGGCCGCAGCCGCGCACCGCCCGCCCCTGCCGCCACCACCTACTGCCCCGCCCCACCTCACCGCGCCCCGCCCGTCCCAGCCGCCGCCACCTCCTGCCCCGCCCCACCCCGTGCCCCCTACAGCCGCCACCTCCCACCCCGCCGCGTGCCACCCCTCTTCTCCATCTTTTCCCTCGCCATCTCCCTCCTCCCTCCCTGTTCCGCCCCCACCCCTAGTACCCGCAGGCTCAACCATGGTGGTCAACACGGGGACGTGAGCGTGCATGGGTGGCGTCTGTGGACGAGGTGAGTGATGATGCTTCTCCCTATTGGCTACAGAGAGAGATGTAGGGTCAGATTTGATTTGTTTGTCGGTGGACCGGAGCAGATCTTCCTTCCATGTGTATTTGCTCTCTCTGTTGATCTCAAGCGGGGGAAGTGCATGACAAAATGCTTATTAGAAAAGGCATGAGGACCTGCCTCTGTTTTTACTGGTTAATTATAAGTTGGTGACATCATTGCTCTGATATGTCGCAAAATCGAATCGATTTCATGCTTGGGCGTGTGGGATAATTGGCGGTTTAGGTCACCCTTCTCTATGATAATGGTATCAATCACTCGCACTGTTGTTTCGGGGGAATTTGGTTCCTGTGAACGCCAATGTAGTTTGATTCAGATTGTTGGTGCAACCTTATCTGACGCCAAAAGTTGGCGTGGACATAGGTAGTACTTTGAGGTTTTGAATGATGTTGTTAATATCACAAAATGAATATCTAAGCGATGACAGTTTACAGTGATTCTTTATAGTCTTACAGATCAATTTAGAATGATCATGGAACTCTGTGTGAACAACATACGTCGATGATCATTCAGATTACCATCAAAATGGCACGTTACTTCTTGCTGACAGTGAAAGGACTTATGTATATGCCATTAATGTGGATAAATTGTATGTGTCGTGAAGGACATAGATGTGAAATATTGTTGATGATGGTGTTCAATCCTTGTGGAACACTTCAAAGAATTTCTCGGTTGAGATTTACTCATACAAGAACTGAATAACAATTTTGCCATGTCCTCTTCTGTTTACAGTTTATTGATCTGTTCAAAGAATTACAAATTTGGATGCGCTCTGGTTCTCTTGTTTGACTACTAAACAATATCTATAATACATTGTGTGAGTGTGATTGCTGTACTGACAAGATGTATACCACACCATGTTCAGGCAAACCATCGTTTAGCAACAAACATGCAGAGGCAGCTTATTGGACGTGCAACTGACATTCACATTAGGCCCCTGAATGAAGAGAAAGCTATTCAAGCTGCTACAGATCTTCTTGGTGAACTGTTCATTTTCTCGGTAAGTACTCTGGACCTGAATGGACTGTTGAGTTATTAACAGCTTTCCATTATGCACATGGAAGAACTAAAAACCCGACAAGTCCATGAATCTGTTTTCTGTTATCATTAACTGTCCTAGATCTTCAGATCCCTAGAAATACTTGATGGTTTTATGATGGCAGATGATTACAACTGACATTGACTCCCACGTAATTTTTTAGGTTGCTTGTGGTGCAATAATCTTTGTGGTTCATAGAAGTGGCAACTCAGAAGCCAGAAAAGAAGAGGCCCGTAATAAGGCACTGGAGGTAAGATGATTGGTTCATGGTCCGATCGGTTGGAGTTAATTGCACAGAAGTACCACAATTGGGGCATTAGAAACAGATTGGTATCAAGTTCGGTAATTTTTACGTGTCAATACCAACTTTGGGGCAAGGCGTTGCAGAACGGACTAAACGACGTATAAAAACATATCGACGGAGAAACTGACAGCGGGGCCCGCCTGTCAGGGGCTGACGTGGCATCTTATTTTACAGAAACAACCCTCGGTTTATATTTAATCACACAAAGGGCCTCGGTTGCGAAAAAAAACTCAAAACCTGCAAAAATAAATTACACACACCCATGAGGATTCGAACCCACGACGGAGTGCCCGAGGGAAAGTACTGATGACCACTACGCTACGCCACAACATTCAATACACCTGATGCTTAAATGTTTTTATAGTATACATCAGAAACCATATTTCTTGCTGGGCAACTGTTTCATTTTTTAATGCGTTTTCTTATTTCGTATTTCTTTTATATTTTTAGACACGTCCTGGCCTTCTTCAGGTTTTCCTTTTTAAAACTTTTGCGCATCTCTTTTATATGTAGGTTTTCGTATTTCTTTTATATATAGGTTTTGAAATGTACACACTGATAATTGACGCCTTTTTTGAAATGTGGCCCCTGACAGGTGGGTCCCACCCATCGATTTCAGCGGCAATACATGTATATTTCAAAAACGGTTCGACATGTATTAAAAATTTATTGTGTAAAATCATTTTTAATTTTCTTTTATCTTTTTAGATCTTGGGTATTCTTCCGGTTTTCCATTTCTTTTATTTACGCACATTTCTTTTTTATATAGGTTTTGTAGTAAACGGTGAACATTTTCTCAGTAACATATTTTAAATTTATACTGAACTATTTATTAAGTGATATTTTTTGTAAATACACACTGAAAATTAATTTATAAATGCAAACTGAACACTATTGTATAATATACGAACAATTTGTTATACACACTGAAAAGTATTTATACTGAACTCTAATATATGAACACCTTTTTTATTTTTAGATGAACATTTTTTAAATATATGGTGTCGTTTTTTAATATATATATATATTGAACTTTTTAAATATTATGCGTTATGTTTTGAAAATACACACTGAATAATATTTTATAAATACACACTGAATACTATTGTATAGTATACGATGAAATATTTTGTTATATAAATTGCATTTTTTAATATACAATATCTGAAAGAATGCCGCATAGAAAAAAGTTCGGTGAAAATTTTAAAAATGTCAAAAGTATTGAAATAACGTACACCATTTATTACAAAACCTATATATAAAAGAGATGCGCAAAAGTTTAAAAAAGGAAAACCGAAAGAAGGCCAGGACGTGTCTTAAAAGATGAAAGAAATACGAAACAAAAAAAAACGCATTAAAAAGTGAAACAGTTGTCCAGCAACAAAAATGGTTTTTGAAGTATAGTATAAAAACGTTCAAGCATCCACTTTATCCAACGGATTGGCGTAACGTAGTGGTCTCCGCTCCTTTCCCTCGGGTAGTGTGTCGCGTGTTCGAATCCCCACGGGCGCGCGAAATTTATTTTTGCTGGTTTTGAGTTTTTTCCGCAAACGAGGCCCTTTGTGTGATTCAATATAAGCTGAGGGGTTTTTCTGTAAAAGAAGATGCCACGTCAGCCCCTGACAGGCGGGCCCCGCTGTCAGTTTCTCCGTCAATACGTGTTTATAGTCCGTTCTGCAACGCCGCACCCCAAAGTTGGTACTGACACGTAAAAATTACCAAACTTGGTACCAATATGCTTCTAATGCCCCAATTGTGGTATTTCTGTGCAATTAACTCGATCGGTTGTGGTCGTGTTTTCTTTTTATTTCCACATCACTTTGGTACTCAGATTTCTAGGATATATTACGAGCAAGTACACCACAGGAAGTGCTAATCTGTGTTGAGGACTCTACTCTCTAGAATTCAGATTTATCTCGGTTACTAACGGTTATTTTTATTCTGAACTTACATCTCAGGAGACAAAACAAATCGCTGACAGTTAATTTGGATCATGCCCTACATACAATGTTGTCAAGAGTTGTGCAGAGATGATCAACTCTTTTTCATGTTTATAAAAATTGCAGGAAATAAAGGAGAAGATGGAGGAGCTCGAGAGGGAAAAGCAGATGATGAAGCTGAGAGTGGCCGAGGTGGAGCAGGTAACCGGGGCAGGGGGAGGGTGGCCGTGGGTTCTTCCAAGGGCCTTCACTTCCGGCGCTGCCCAGGCAGAGCCAGAGCCAGAGCCAGCAGCTCAGCAGCCCACGGCTGCTTAGCTGCCGATGCCAGATGCAAATCGCCTCTGTAGGCAGTTCCTTGAATGATTCCATTGCGTTGGAAACCCAACGCTGAGATTTGTGTAGCGCGAGTTGTGAATAGTCCCAGAGAGACTTGGTCCGAATTGGAGATGTCGATGGAGGATGATATATTCCTTTCTTTCTTCTTTTTTTGACATCAGAGGATATTATGTTCCTGGTAGTAACGAGGTACCTAGAATTGTAGTTACTTCGTGTTCAGATTCCATAGTTATACTAATATTATAGAGCAATCAAGGTAACAACTCAAGTGGTAATTTCTTCTGGCATGAAAGTGATTTTTAAGGACGCTGGATTGGACTATTAGTAGAAAACAAAAGGAACATTGAAAAAGTATGTCAGGATGCTCGTATTAAGGACTCTACGTCCATCCACAAACGTATTCTGGTGGGAGAAAATGCACCTCAATGAAAATAATAATAATTGGGATCCTTTGAAACAAGTATCTTTGTATTGCATATCATTATTTACTGCATTTACACTAAATCCTGACAAAATAACCTTTGGAGTACTACCTAGAGAACGAGCAAATTAAGCCGCTCAACTTTTTTTTTGAAGAAAGACAAAATTAAACATAAGATGGGATGTCGGTCCTTGCGTGGCTGTCGGACTAAACCTCGTCCCCGCCGCCACCTACTGCCCCGCCCCGCCTAACCAAAGAACCATATTCTCAATTTGCACAGTTGCATACTTTAACATATTAGATAGTCATGTGTGAGGTTTTGTTTCTCCCATTGCAACGCACAGGCAATTTTCCTAGTGAACTTAATACTCTAGATGCATGCTGGATAGCGGTCAATGTGTGGAGTAATAGTAGTAGATGCAGGCAGGAGTCAGTCTACTTGTCACGGACATGATGCCTATATACATGATCATATCTAGATATTCTCATAACTATGCTCAATTCTATCAATTGCTCGACAGTAATTTGTTCACCCACTATAATACTTATGCTATCTTGAGAAGCCACTAATGAAACCTATGGCCCCTTGATCTATTTTCCATCATACAAGTTTCCAATCTATTTTATTTTGCAATCTTTACTTTCAATTTATATCATAAAAACACCAAAAATATTTATCTTATTATTATTATCTCCATCAGATCTCACTCTTGCAAGTGGCTGTGAAGGGATTGACAACCCCTTTATCGCGTTGGTTGCGAGGTTCTTTTTTGTTTGTGTAGGTACGAGGTGACTCGCGCGTGGTCTCCTGCTGGATTGATACCTTGGTTCTCAAAAACTGAGGGAAATACTTACGCTGCTTTGCTGCATCACCCTTTCCTCTTCAAGGAAAAACCAATACATGCTCAAGAGGTAGCAGAACACTCACGCTTGACGTGTATGCATGGAGGGATTCGACATTGGCAGGGGTTTCTCAGTTGCCCCTTAGAGGTCAATGCTAATTAAGTTCATCATTTTACTTCGGTTAATGCCACCGCTCATCCAGAATACTATTTAACATTGGCAGGGATATGAGACTTGTGCCTTTGTTAACTGGCTGGATGAAGAATGGCATGGTAGGGCTCGGAGTGTTATCACCAAGGTCGTAGAAGATAACATAAAGCTGAAGAAGAAACTGGCTGATTTGGAATGTATAATCAGTACGATGAAGCAAGAAAGAATCAATCACATGCAGCAGATGAAAGCAAGAGACAAGAAGGAACTATAATGTGTAGTTGTGGTTGTCGCATTAGCCATGTTCTATGCGCTGTTTGCAATGATGATTAGGTTTTTTTGACAGTATTGCTAAAGCACATCTAGATGTGCTCTAAGTAATGCACATCTAGGTCCTATGCCATTGATGTTATGCGAAGATTCGTGCAGATATTTTTCTTTGTCTTTTTTATTTTCCTTTCTAGTTTGATTATTACTGGCTTTATCAATAAGAAGAGCTCAATGTATTGCTTGCCAACTGTCCTACTCCGTTTGTATCGGTACCAGTGCATAATCCCAAAACTCGTTCCTTGTTTTTGTCCTGAAAAAGGAAACCAGCCAAATAGCCAATAGGAGTCCTGCGCAACCCCGGGAATTTGGAGCGACTGGGTACAAATAATTGCGGTTGATTATATCAGCGGTTTGATAATACGTCAACACCCGCTTCAATCCCCGCTTCAATTGGCAGTTCCTCTTCTCTGCATACCCGCTTAAGTGTCCACCATCGTCATCGTCCCCGGCAAGCCGCACTACACACTGGCACACACTCTGCAGCCATGTCGAGCGATAGCAAGGATGACAGTTCGGCCAGCAGTCTGGCCCCCGATGATAGGTCAACATCGGAATCATCCCGCTCGTCTTCCACGAGTCCGGCGTCGAGCCCAAACCTCGATTATATCCGGTTCATGGAAGGACGCCACCTCCAGAGTCGTCAGACGACAACCAAACGAACGAGGAGCCGTCGGAGGACGAAGAAGAGGACGACGATGATGATGAGGAGGAATGGTCGAACGAGGAGGAGGAGGAGGACGACAACAACGATGATGACGAGGGTGGCGGCGATGAAAAGCCAACGGTCAGCGGGAAGAAGCGTCCTCACCAAGACGATGTCGCGGGGCCATCCAACAAGAACAACAAGAAGAAGAAGGAATAAATGAAGCAGACTGTATATATCTCTATTTATCCTGTCAATCTCATCACAGACGGTTAGTAATATGTATTCGACAGAGATCTTCTACATTATCGCCAACAGGTTGGTTTGTTGGACTGTGTGCCCTGACGAGCACACAATTCACAAAAAAAGACCGTATGGGCTCTATAATGATCGCACACAATTCTGATTACCGACCTGTTAGCCGGGTATCACACATATCTTGTTACACCGAATAGTTTGTGTTCACCTCACTCATCGCAAACAGTTCATCGGAGTGAACTGTATGCCGTATAGCACACACCTTGATCTGGCTGCCTACTTCTGTTGTTCTATCTCAACACAAACAGTTCGTACAGATCAAACGTATGCCCCTCATCGCACACGCAACTATATTCTAAACCGTGTTTGATGTATCATTCATCGCAAACATTCTGCATCATTTCTGACGGTTTTCATACAGCACCGTTTGCGATTATTGCATCATTCACAGTTTCTCGAAGGGTCTCTGATCGTAGTGTCGCGTTAGCAGCATCCTGCAGTAGTGAAAGGAGATGTTGGAATCATTAGCAATATCATCTCCGAAGCCATTAGAATTCATAAAGATGAATATTGTGATGATCATTTATCTAATGAATCACTCTCTCTAGGAATTGATCAATCACAAGGCGATGTTGAACATGGATACTATGATGAGGATGATGATGATAGTGACTTTGATCTCGATGAGTCTATGAGACATTTTGGTCTTATGGCTAATCTTCGCGGCTACATGGCTGGAGGAAAGGAATGGGTCCTTGATAGTGGATGTACCGATCACATGACCGGAGACAAGGACATGTTTCGTGAGCTTGCTGAAAACAACATCCCTCGAAAGTATGTCACTTTTGGTGATAACTCAAAGGGTAAAGTGGTTGGCCTTGGTAAGGTGGCCATCTCACATGATAGTTCCATACAAAATGTTATGCTCGTTGAATCTCTTGGCTATAATTTACTTTTCGTATCTAGACTTGCTGACTTTGGTTTCAATGTCCTATTTACTAAAGTAGATTGCCAAGTGTTTCGTAGAGATAATCATAATATGGTCTTCGCCGGTATATGTAGAGGCGATCTATACATTGCTGACTTCACTAAAAAGGCTCAACCTAGAACTTGCTTAATTGCTAAATCTTCTAAAGGTTGGTTGTGGCATAGAAGGTTAGGTCATGTGGGCATGTGAAATCTGGATAAGCTTATTAAAGGTGATCATATCCTTGGAATCAAAGATGTTATATTTGACAAGGATAGATTGTGCAGTGCTTGTCAAGCAGCAAAACAAGTTGGAGGAAGTCACCCCGTGAAGAACATCATGACCACGAGAAGGCCGCTCGAGCTACTTTATATGGATCTCTTTGGTCCCAATGCCTACAAAAGTCTCGGTGGAAACTCATTTGGTCTAGTTATAGTTGATGATTTTTCAAGATTTAGGTGGGTGTTCTTTCTTGATGATAAACCGCAGGTCCAAAAGATCTTCAAGAACTTTGCTAGGAAGGCCCAAAATCAATTTGAAGTGAAGATCAAGAAGGTTCGCAGTGACAATGGAACGGAGTTCAAGAACGCAAATGTGGATACCTTTCTTGACGAAGAAGGGATTTCACACGAGTTCCTGTCTACGTACACGCCTCAACAAAATGGAGTTGTTGAAAGGAAGAACCGGACTCTTACTAAGATGGCGAGAACGATGCTTGATGATTACAAGACACCAAAACACTTTTGGGCGGAAGCGCTTGAGACAGGTTTTCATGCAACAAATCGCTTGTATCTTCACAAGCTACTCGGCAAGACGATATACGATCTTCTCATTGGTAACAAAGCCCAAGTTGGATACTTTCGAGTATTTGGCTCAAAGTGCTATATTGTTGATAAGCATCGTCACTCTAAATTTGCTCCTAAATCTCATGAGGGTTTCCTATTGGTTATGGCTCAAACTCTCACACTTACCGTGTCTACAACAATTTCACCCGAAAGGTTGAAGAGACGGTAGATGTGAAATTTGATGAATCTAACGGCTCGCAAGTAGAGAAATTGCCAATTGATGTAGGAGATAAAGATCCTTCGGAAGCAATCCAAGACTTTTCTATTGGCAAGATCCGTCCAACGGAGGTGAAGGAGAGTACCTCATCCGTCCAATTGGAAGCTTCTACCTCACGACAAGGTGAACCAAGAGTTGATATGGAAGCATCCACAAGTGGGACACACCAAGACAAAGAAAACGAGGAAGTACACTAAGATGAACCTCGTCAACCTCCTTCTCCACCACGACAAGGAAATGACAACGTCAACAATGAAGAAGGACAAGAAGAAGAATAAGATGATGAAGAGGATGTTCCACCCCGACCCAAACAAAAGCTCTCACGAGTTCGAGCAAGAGTCACCAGAGACCATCCCATCGAGCAAATCTACAATGATATCCAAACCGGGAGAATCACTCGCTCTAAATCTCGTTTGGCTAATTTTTGTGAACATTATTTGTTCATCTCTAGCATTGAACCTATGAAGGTTGAAGAAGCATTGGAAGATCCGGATTGGATAAATGCCATGCATGAAGAGCTACACAACTTCGAGAGGAACCAAGTGTGGACATTGGTCGAGAAGCCCGACAATAAACACAACATCATTGGTACCAAATGGATGTTTCGCAACAAGCAAGACAAAGATGGACAAGTCGTTCGCAATAAAGTATGTCTCGTCGCCCAAGGCTACACTCAAGTCGAAGGTATGGACTATGGTGAGACATATGCCCCTGTTGCTAGGCTTGAGTCCATCCGCATCTTACTTGCCTATGCTAATCACCACGATATTACCTTGTACCAAATGGACATTCAAAGTGCTTTTCTAAATGGTTAAATTGAGGAGGAAGTTTATGTTAAACAACCTCCTGGCTTTGTTAATCCTAAGAAACCCGATCATGTTTACAAACTTCACAAAGCTCTTTATGGTCTTAAACAAGCTCCTAGAGCATGGTATAAATGCTTGACCAAGTTCCTTATTGAAAAAGGCTTTGAGATTGGAAAGAAGATTCTACTCTTTTTACTGAAAGGGTTAATGGTGAATTATTTGTGTGCCAAATTTATGTTGGTGATATCATATTTGGATCAACTAACCCTCATTTTAGTGAAAAGTTTGGAAAGCTAATGTCGGAGATGTATGAGATGTCTATGATGAGTGAACTCGAGTTCTTTCTTGGTTTGTAAATCAAGCAAACTAGGAGGGTACCTTTGTTTCTCAAACAAAGTATAACAAGGTCTTATTCAAGAAGTTCAACATGCAAGAATGCAAAGGTATGAATACACCCATGCCCACTAGTGGACATCTTGACTTGACCAAGGATGGCGAGCCAGTTGACCAAAAGGTTGTCGGTCTATGATTGGTTCATTGTAATATATATGTGCCTCCCGTCCTGATATTATGCTAAGTGTGTGCATGTGTGCACGATATCAAGCGGCCCCCAAAGAATGTCATCTTAAGGCTGTGAAAAGGATAGTGAGATACTTAATTCATACACCAAATTTTGGCATTTGGTATCTTCAGAGGTCTTGTTTTGATCTTATTGGCTACTCTGACTCGGACTATGACGGTGACAAGGTTGATAGAAAGTCAACTTCGGGTACTTGTCAATTTCTTGGTAGATCTCTTGTGTCTTGGTCCTCCAAGAAACAAAACTCGGTATCCTTATCTACCGCTGAAGCAGAATACATTGCCGCCGGTTCATGTTGTGCTTAATTACTTTGGATGACCCAAACTCTTGAAGATTATGGGATCTATGCGAATCATGTTCCATTGCTTTGTGACAATGAAAGTGCTATCAAGATTTCTCACAATCCCGTGCAACATTCTCGAACTAAGCATATTGAAGTTCGTCATCATTTCATTCGAGATCATGTTGCAAAAGGGGACATTGATCTTAAGCATGTTCGCACCGATAAGCAATTGGCAGATATATTCACCAAACTGCTTGATGAGAAAGTATTTTTCCATTTGAGAGTTGTATTGAACATAATTGATGCCTCAAACTTGAAGTAGAAACTCCATTTGGATACATGCAAGGCATGAGTCTTTGACTAATCCTTGATATTTCTCTGATGATCATATGTCTTGGATATATATATTTGCACCCTTGCATGCTATGTAACCCTTGTAGGTACTTGGATGAATCTAAATCTATGAGATTGCAAATCACTCACATCTTGAGCAATCTCTACATCACCAAGTCTCTACAACATGGTGGTTGAAGTCAAGGGAGCATGAATCCCTTCAACATATCCTTTGACAATTTCATTTGATTTCAAATTTTCTTGATTGTCATTTCGGATACACGAGTGCTCTTCCTTGCAAAACTAACCCATATAGGTAGATGAACTCAAACTACAAGCGGTGCTCCCAACTCATTGATGAGCTACATCAACCTTGAGCATCTCACACAAGTTCAACTACATGATCAAATTCAACACCACCACCCAAGGTATCTTATTGCATCTTAGAGAGGCTTTACCCCAAGTCATGGGTGAAAGCAGCTCAACAAGATGTGAATACATCAAAATGCTTAAACAGAAAATGGTATCCCCATTTTGAGCTTAAACGATGAGTATGACCTATGATCGGGTGTTCTCACTTAACTCCTTGGTCAATATACTCTAACATAGGTGACTTTGTCGTCGACCAATTCTAGATGAAGTTCTCTAGTGTTTCTCTATGTTCTTGCATTTGTCTCTTGCATATTTGTTCCCCTTCTTTAATAGAAAAACTTCATCTAGATTTCTTTATTTTCTCTGTTCGTTTCTGCATTCTCTACATCCAATTCATTGCAAATCCTTCAGTTAATTCCTTGAAAATCTTTGTGAAATCTTATTTGCCTAGTGAGCTGAGATGACAATTTTTCTCTCTCTGTGTTGAACTCGGACACACCGATTTGTCTCTTTCGACCCAGCCGAATCATTTTGGTGCCACCGAAGCAAACAACTCGGTATTACCGATATCAATGCTGAGAAGACACTTTGTCATTTGCATCCTGCATATTTGTTCCAGCTCTACTCAATGATTCTTGTCCTCTACCTGCATCACATTCAACTTGCTGCTTTGTCATGTGACTCAAGGACCAAACCTATTCGACTCACACTCCAGAAGATCCATTCTTGGAAATTGATGTCAAAGGGGGAGAGAGAGATCACATCAAATCTTAATCACATCAAAGGGGAGAGTGTTTAATCCCATCAAAGAGAGAGAGCCCTAGATGCTTGGTATTCATGAGGAGAGAAGTCACATGTCTTTAAGAGGGGAAAGACATGTTAGTTTTGTTATGATTATTGTGCTTTGATTTGTTTTGCTGATTTTCTTTTCCCTATATTCTCCCATTACCCAATATAAGATTCAGGGGGAGAAAGACTTCTAAGGGAAGGAAATCTTTGAATTCATTGCATATCTATACCTTTGGGGACATGTCTATATCCAATAGAGTACCTAGTACTCACTCACTACATGTCATCCCAATCTTGGTACTCTTGTGGTTTGTTGTTCTTGGTTTGTTTAGTATATGTTTCTGTGTTATCTAACCTTGTTTACTCAGGTTCATCTCTTCCAAAGCCAGCTTAAGACCACAAGGTAAGTATATGCATCACCCTCATGTCCATGATGATCTCTTGCTGATGTGCATATTGTTTGCAAGAAGGACTCATGAACATGAAGGTACACTTCTTAAATCCACACCATTTTCTCTGATGCATATAGCCAAGATACATGTAACTCATTGCTTGCTCTATCATGCTTATGCATTCGCATGCTCTTATAGTCCATATTCACATGATTGCATACATGTAGGGGGAGCCTATGCATGTTACATGTCTTTCCAAAGCTTTACTTGTTATTCTTCATATCTTTATCTAAAGCTTTGATGTATGTTGCCATGAATTACCAAAAAGGGGGTGATTGAAAGCACAAGTGCTCCCTGGGTGATTTTGGTGATTAATGTCAACATATCTCTTGTTGGACTAATACTTCTATCTAGTATATTTTAGATGAGTTCAACAGTGGAGTGGCTTGGACAAGAGGATGTGGAACCCCTTCTAGATGCTAAGGACAAAGATTGGCTCAAGCTCAAGACTCTACATTTTCATTTTAGTGATCCAAGAGCACATGAGTCCATAGGAAAAGCCAATACTATTTAAAAGGGGATGAGGTGTTGCTTAATGGCTCGCTTGCTCAAAGTGCATAGTGATATGCTCAAAATCCCTCAACCACTTTCCCATTTCCACACATGTCCCAAACCAAAAGTCAAACTCGGACCCACCGATTTGATCTATCCGGCGCCACCGCGTTCACATGACATAGCCACTACAAGAAACCCTAATCGGTTTGATCTCAACGATGGGATATCGATCTCACTGAGATGGGCCTGCAAACTCTCTGTTGCCTGTTGCAACTATTTCGGTCTCACCGACATAAGCAATCGGACCCACCGAGTTTACTTAACCAACTCTTTGTTTTGCTGAAAGCACAAGTGCTCCCTGGGTGGTTTTTGTAATTAATGTTAACATATCTCTTGTTGGACTAATGTTTTTATCTAGTATATTTCAGATAAGTTCAACAGATGGAGTGGCGTGCACAAGAAGATGCGGAACCCCTTCAAAATGCTAAGTACAAAAGATTGGCTCAAGACTCTACATTTTGCTTTTAGTGATCCAGGACCACATTGATTCCATAGGAAAGACAATACTATTAAAAGGGGATGAGGTGTTGCTTAATGGTTGCTTCCTCAAAGTGCTTAGTGATGTGCTCCAAAGCCCTCAACCACTTTCTCATATCCACATATGTCCCAAACCAAAAGTCAAACTCGGCCCCACCAAAATTTTCCATCCAGCGCCACCGAGTTCTCTTGACATAGCCATTGCCAGAAACCCTAATCAATTCGGTCAAACCGATGGGATCTCAGTCTCACCGAGATGGGCTTGCAAACTCTCTGTTGCCTATTGCAATAATCTCGGTCTCACTGAGATATGCAATCGGTCCCACCGAGTTTGCTTGACCAACTCTCTGTTTCTCTTATTACGCAAATCGGTCCCACTGAGTTTGTGTAATCGGTCAAACCGAGATGAGGTTTTACCCTAACCCTAGCACATCGGTCCCACCGAGTTGATCATGCTGGTCCCACTGAAAAGCCTAACGGTCACATTATGAACTGAATCGGTCTGACCGAGTTTTCTAATTCGGTCCCACCGAGTTTGGTCAATTGTGTGTAACGGTTAGTTTTTGAGTGGAGGCTATTTATACCCCTCCACCCACTCTTCATTCGTAGAGAGAGCCATCAGAACATGCCTACACTTCCAACTTACATTTTCTGAGAGAGAACCACCTACACTTGTGTTGAGATCAAGACCTTCCATTCCAACCACATAAATCTTGATTTCTAGCCATCCCCAAGTTGCTTTCCATTCAAATCATCTTTCCACCAAATCCAATCCTATGAGAGAGAGTTGAGTGTTGGGGAGAGTATCATTTGAAGCACAAGAGCAAGGAGTTCATCATCAACACACCATCTATTACCTTTTGAACAATGGTGTCTCCTAGGCCCTGTTTGTTTAAAAAGTCCTAGGACTTTTTTTAGTCCCAACTAAAAAGTCTCTAGTCCCTACCTGTTTGTTTCCAGGGACTAAACATGGACTAGAGGATAATAAATGACATGCTAAAAGACCATGCTGCCCCTAATAATTAACTAGTACAGATTACATAATAATAATAGCAAAAGAACCACTTTTTCATCGCCGATAGAAGTCCTAGTTTGGCTCCTGAATGCACTCCGCCGCATTGCACTCTGCTACTAATAATTAACTAGTACATATTACATAAATAATAACAATAGAAAAACCACTTGTTCATCGCCTATAGAAGTCCCAGTTCGGCTCCTAAAAGACCATGTTGCCATGCATGTTGCTAGGCATGCATGTTGCCAGGCTTCCCAGGGCTCATCCGCATATAGAAGTCCCAGGGCTTCTTATACACTTGTTCATAACAACCAAAACAACACTAGAAGAGAACACTTGTTCGTGCCAACAATTGTTCATAAGAACCAAAATAAGTGAGATTACAGAAGCGAAGAACACTTGTTCATAACAACCGAAATAATATATCATTGCTGTTTCAAGCTCCACAACCCATCAGCGACCCAATCTATAAATTGATTCATAGCAGCACTATCCATCTCATTGGTTGAATCATATGTTGGAGTGGTCGTTGGCACAGGCAATGGTATATAATTTTCATCTTGATCACACTTGTCGAAATCTATATCAGCTAGTTGACTTTCTCTAATGAAATTGTGCAGTGCAATGCAAGCCACAATGATTTTGCTTTGTTTCTGTTGTGGATAACTAGGTAAGTGAAACAAAATCCTCCACTTGTTCTTCAAGACTCCAAAACAACTCTCGATGACATTTCTAAGTGAAGAATGGCTGAAATTGAAGTGTTCCTTTTTTCCTCTAGGCATTGTGCCATCACGGTACTCCTGAAAATGATAGGTTAAACCCTTGTATGGTGCAAGATAACCAGGTCTATTTGGGTATCCTGAGTCCACAAGATAGAACTTTTTAGGTGGAGGTTTTGGAAACTTGTCACCAAATCTGGATCGGGCATCATTGAAGACCCTCATGTCATGCACCGATCCTGGCCAGCCGGCTAGGACAAATGTGAATCTCATATTAAAGTCACACACACACACACACATCACATTCTGACTCTTCTCCTTATGTCTATTCCTATGCTGGACAGCAGTGGCAACTGGTACCACAACTTGTATGTGTGTCCCATCTATTTCTCCAATGCAATTGTCCATAAATGGTGCATACTTTCTAGATCTTAGTTTTGAATGCACAGTTTTGAATTGAGGATCTGTTGGCTTGATGATGTCTTTTGCGAGCTTGATCAGGCAGGCCAAAACCTTATCAAACTTCCTTACAATTGTGTCCAATGACCTAACAAATCTGTTTTCTGCTTGTCTTAGAGATTGAGGGGAACCAACTATCCACAGAAACAGGCCTAGAGATTCAACTGATGACATTCTTTTGGTGGACTTCAAACCATAGGAATCAACAAGCGCACTATGCAATTTCTCAAACACTGGTCTGTGCATTCTAAACATGTTGTAATAGGAAGTTTTGTTGCCTAGTGTTGTCATAACCCAATCATGCCCAGACTGTATTGATACTCTTCTAGGTCCTTTGTTACAGTAAGAGTCCAAGTGGTACATACCAACCATGCAGGCCATTTGCAGCATTCTTCTCTTTCCGTTTTGGTGAATCAACAACATCAGTGCTTCATCATCACTACTGCTCCCATCAGCACTGCTGCCATCATCAGCACTGCTGCCATTGTCCTGAAACATGCAAACATTAGTACAAATTGTTCATCATGCACCACGTCTTCAACTAGCAAACATTAGTACACCCAAACATTATGAAACACAGTAACATGAAATGATCATTTAACAAGGTCACACACTACAGGTCCATTACATAGTTATATTGGAAAAAGAACACTAGTACAGAAGAACACTAGGACAACTTCTTCATCATGCAACACCTCTTCAACCAAGTCAGTCTAGCGTCATCACTTGTAATGTTCTCAAATATGACTCTGTTTGCCTCATCTGCAAACAGTTGAGTTGCCATGAAGTACTCGACACTTGTTTCTTCTGCACCACATTGAACTGCCAACCGTTGACAACGAGTAATGGATTCTTTGGTGCTGTTTGATTTCTTCTCTTTTGCCTTGTCCTTTGCTTCCTGCCTTTTGTTTGCATATTCAGTGATCATCTCAGAAGTGTTATCACTATTGATACTGTTGATCAGCCCTGTCATTAGTTTCACCATTGGGCTCTTGTGTTTCTTGCCTGGGCTTGTTGCTGACTGTTCAGCGTCGCTGCTTCCCCTCTTCCTGCTGGTGGTGCTCATTGGAATCTGCTCATGTCCATCATCGGCAGCATCATATTCTTCTTCCTCTTCATCTATGGGCACATAAGCTGATGATCCATCAACTGCCACACCTTGGAATAGCTCTATAAGCATATCCAAATACTCAGGATTGCCAGCCTTGAATGTTCTGACATCTGGTCTTTCCTGCAACATTAGTTAGGTAATTAGGACAAGGCTAAATAATGTAATCAACTGTGAGCAATTCAACTGTAATTTGCTGAATAATCTACCTTATTTTTTTGTCCACCACTCATTTGATGCGGTTATAGCCCCGTCTCCAGTTCGGCCACAACCAGTTTGCTGCCCCAACCACGCCCAAGCGCTATAGAAGCTCTTGAGTTTAGTTAAACAATTTTTGAATTGCTTGGTAGTATGGAGGAGGCCATCACGTTCATAAAATTTTGTCTTCATATTATTGTAGGCTCTAGTTGTCCAAGCACCATTCACACAGTGCCCATCCCTAGCTTCCTCACAGGCAATGTTACAAAATATAGTAATATTCTCGTCTGTCCAATCAGCCTTGGCAATGTTTTTCTAAACAAAAAATAACAAATACACAATTCAAACAAATTCGGTGGTGAATTCCGTATACAAATATATTCGGTGGTGAATTCCATATACAAATTTAACTATTTCTATTTACAAAATTATGATCACAGAAGGTGCTTGTAAATACGGTACGCTAAATCTGACAACAATTTCTAAAGTGTTCTACACCCAGTTACAAAAAGAACATGAAATGTGGTGTACAGAGTTACATATAAATCTATAGCATTGGTAAATATTGTACGCTAAATGAACAAGGTCCAGTAAAGGCTGCACCATACAAAGAAAAGTAGATGATCAATTCCTTGAAATCTTTCTGCTGGTTAGCTAGTGCCTCTGTTTCTTTATTTCAGTGGTTTCTACAAATTCTTGTTATATTGGAGAAAAACCCCAACTTGCCAAGTCTGTCTATCGAGTGACATGATTTTTCATCATAAAAAGTAGGTAGGGTTCAGTATAAATGACAACTATCCAGTTTACAGCAACAGAACAACCAGTTCGTATAAATGACAAATCTACTTAATTATGCATTAGGTCATGGATGACCTAGAAGTTCAGACATAAAAAAATTTGGGGTAGTTCTTGTCATTCGTAGCATCAATATGGAACTTCGCATACCAACAATTTACTACAACTTTTGTTCATAAGTGGCATGAAAATCTTTTACTAGCAAGAACACATGGACATGAATTTGCACAACTCAAAAATTTACCTCTCCACAAACACAGTTGTCGTCTCCATCTTCAAATCCTTCACTGTCGTCGACATCTTCTGAAGGCACAGCAGATGACGACACACGTTGCCGGCTTGCAACTTGAGAGATGGAGAATCCCCATCCTACGACGCCTATGCTGCCGGCCGATGAGGCCCCACGGGCTCGACCTGCACCGCGTCCAGTGCCCTGGGGCATGGACCTCCCATGCCCTCTGACTCCTCCGTCACCAACAGCTGCGCCTAGGGCGACGAACGGCCGCATGTGAGAGCCGGATCCGCCTCCAATGTTCAGAGACCGGGCGCGGCCTCCTCCGCCCTAGGACACGGACCTCCCACGACCAAGTCCAATCGGAGGAAGACCATGACCGGCCGACTCTCCACGGAGGAGTTGCTGGTACGAGCCCAAGTTGGGGTAGTCGTCGACGTTGCTATTCAGATCGAAGAATCCCATTCCCCTCCCTAGATTTCCGCCCGCGGATGAGCCCTGGGAAGCATGGTGATGCGAGGGGGCCTGAGAGAATAAGTGAAGACCATCGTCTTCATCGCCGTCCATGGCGGCAGCGGCTCCGGGCAATGGAGGCGGGGCATGGGCCGGCGACTGGACATGCGGTGCGGGGGCGGGGAGTGGCGGCGACTGGAGGTGCGGTGCGGCGGCGGGGAGCGGCGGCGACTGGAGGTGCGGTGTGGGGGCGGGGAGCGGAGGCGACTCTGCGGTGCGGGGCGGGGCAGGGAGCGGGAGCGGTGTGGATAAGGTGAGGCGCGGTGGGGGGCAAGGCAGGAAAAAGTCTCAAAAAGACTCTCTAAGAGGGACTTCTTCTTTCTAGTCCCAAATGCCTAGTTTAGTCCCTAAAAGTCCCTCCCGTTTGGTAAAAAAGTCTCTAAAAGGGACTTTTTCTAGTCCCTACACAAAAAAGTCCCTGGAAACAAACACCCCCCTAGATTGGTTAGGTATCACTTGGGAGCCTTCGTCAAGATTGTGGAGTTGAACCAAGGAGTTTGTACGGGCAAGTAGATCGCCTACTTCGTGAAGATCTACCCTAGTGAGGAAAGTCCTTAGTGGGCGATGGCCATGGTGGGATAGACAAGGTTGCTTCTTCATGGACCCTTCGTGGGTGGAGCCCTCCGTGGACTTGTGCAACCGTTACCCTTCGTGGGTTGAAGTCTCCATCAACGTGGTTGTATGATAACACCACCTATCGGAACCATGCCAAAAATCTCCATGTCTCCAACTGCGTTTGCACACTCCAATCCCATCCATTTACATCCTTGCAAATTGCATGCTTTACTTTATTCTTCTCATATACTCTTGTCATGCTTGCTTGATATGTATTGTGAATGTTTAAACTTGTGTTAAAACTCTACCTTAACTTGAAGAAAAAAACTGCAACTTTTTCTTGTTAAGAGTCTATTCACCCCCCCCTCTATGCACCTCTTCTCGATCCTTTCATTTGCTTATTACCAAAATCAGTCCCACCGAGTTTGTGTAATCGGTCAAACCAAGTTGAGGTTTTACCCTAACCCTAGCACATCGGTCCCGAGTTGATCATGTCGGTCCCACCGAAAATCCTAACGTTCACATTTTGAACTAAGTCGGTCTGACCGAGTTTCATGATTTGGTCCCATTGAGTTTGGTAAATTGTGTGTAATGGCTAGGTTTTGTGTGGAGGCTATATATACCCCTCCACCCTTGCTCCACCAATGGAGAGAGCCATCAGAACGTGCCTACACTTCCAGCATACATTTTCGGAGAGAGAGCCACCTACTCATGTGTTGAGACCAAGATATTCCATTCCAACCACAAGAATCTTGATCTCTAGCCTTCCCCAAGTTGCTTTCCACTCAAATCATCTTTCCACCAAATCCAAATCTGTGAGAGAGAGTTGAGCGTCGGGGAGACTATCATTTGAAGCATAAGAGCAAGGAGTTCATCATCAACACACCATCTATTACCTTTTGGAGAGTGGTGTCTCCTAGATTGGTTAGGTGTCACTTGGGAGCCTCCGTCAAGATTGTGGAGTTGAACCAGGGAGTTTGTACGGGCAAGGAGATCGCCTACTTCGTGAAGATCTACCCTAGTGAGGCAATTCTTCGTGGGCGATGGCCATGGTGGGATAGACAAGGTTGCTTCTTCGTGGAACCTTCGTGAGTGGAGCCCTCCGTGGACTCGCACAACCATTACCCTTCACAGGTTGAAGTATCCATCAACTTGGATGTATGATAGCACCACCTATCAGAACCACGCCAAAAATCTCCGTGTCTCCAATTGCGTTTGCACACTCCAATCCCATCCCTTTACTTTCTTGCAAGTTCCATGCTTTACTTTCCACTGCTCATATACTCTTATCATGTTTGCTTGAAATGTATTGTGAATGTTTAAACTTGTGCTAAAACTTCACCTTAACTTAAAGAAATTAAAAACTGCTACTTTTCCTTGTTGAGGGTCTAATCACCCCCGTCTAGACACCTCTTCTCGATCCTACGAGGTTTGAACTTGGAAAGGAAGGATGCAACAATGGAAATGTGGCTTTTTGTGTGTGGGGGAGGGGGGAGCTAGATATTTCCGAGGTTGCCGAAAATTTTGGCTCGGTGCAACGAAAAACTGGTGTGCAAGTGTTGTTGATGCGCGGGTGGTGGACTGTAGCGGACGAAGCATCCCACGTAAACCATACATGAGGGAGCCCCAAGATATTTATACTGCATTGCACACGATTCTTGCTAATAAATTGTTTATGGTGTACTTGATTTTTGCAATTTGATATGAAAGACAAAATGGGGTTACGGCGGGAAAAGATAGTGTTTGAATTGTTAGAACGTTTATCTACACTGTACATGCAACTATATGAGTGTCGTGTTAAAATTTGGAATTATTGAGGGTTCATTTGGCCTTTTTATACATTCATTGAGTTTCTAGGCATTTAATGCGCATAATTCAAATTTGAACTACAGGCACATGCTCAAGTGCACCAAAGTTGGTTGAAAAATCATAAATGTGTCCTTCGGTGAATGTTTAGGTCCAATGCAACAAATGGGAGTGAATTTCAAATATCTCAGCATCGTGGCTCGGCCGATAACATTGAGAAACTTGCTTCTTAAATTCCCGTAAATCCAAAACTCGCCTGAAAATCATGAAACTTGGCACGGTATCTTGACATGTCACCAACATGCTCTGGTAAAAAAATTGTTCGATTTGGGATAAGTTTTGGTATAAGATTCTTACAAACCAAAGCTTCTGTCAAGAAGCCTCATGGTTCCGATAGGGAACGTGTCACCTTTGTGGGTGAAACGACATACGCTGCTGCTACTTGTAAATTGCATTGGGATTTTCCCGAAGAGGACGGGTGAAGAAGTATAGTAGAGATAAGTATTTCCATCAGTGAGAACCAAGGTCATTGAACCAATAGGAGAACCAAGCAAACTACCCTAAGCAGCACCTACATACACCAAAGCAAATACCTGCACCCAACGTGGGCAAGAGCATCGTCAATCCCCTTGAACTTGTTATTTTTTGCAAGTATTAATTCTGATAGTGATAGATAGAAAAGTAAATTGCAAAACAAAATAAAAGTAAATAAATTAAAACAAGGTATTTTTATTTTTAATAATATGATAGAGTAGACCCCAGGGGCCATTGTTTTCACTATAGGCTTCTCTCTCGAACACAAATCATACGTGTTGGAAATATGCCCTAGAGGCAATAATAAAATGGTTATTATTATATTTCCTTGTTCATGATAATTGTCTATTGTTCATGCTATAATTGTGTTATCCGGAAATCGTAATACATGTGTGAATACATAGACCACAACACGTCCCTAGTGAGCCTCTAGTTGACTAGCTCGTTGATCAAAAGATAGTCATGGTTTCCTGACTATGGACATTGGATGTCATTGATAACGGGATCACATCATTAGGAGAATGATGTGATGGACAAGACCCAATCCTAAGCATAGCTTAAAGATCGTGTAGTTTGCTTGCTAGAGCTTTTCCAAATGTCAAGTATCATTTCCTTAGACCATGAGATTGTGCAACTCCCAGATACCGTAGGAGTGCTTTGGGTGTGCCAAACGTCACAACGTAACTGGGTGACTATAAAGGTGCACTACGGGTATCTCCGAAAGTGTCTGTTGGGTTGGCATGAATCAAGACTGAGATTTGTCACTCCGTATGACGGAGAGGTATCTCTGGGCCAACTCGGTAATGCATCATCATAATGAGCTCAATGTGACCAAGTGGTTGATCACGTGATCATGCATTACGGTACGAGTAAAGTGACTTGCCGGTAACGAGATTGAACGAGGTATTGGGATACCGACGATCGGGTCTCGGGCAAGGAACGTACCGATTGACAAAGGGAATTGTATACGGGATTGATTGAATCCTCGACATCATGGTTCATCCGATGAGATCATCGAGGAGCATGTGGTAGCCAACATGGTATCCAGATCCCGCTGTTGGTTATTGACCGGAGAGTCGTCTCGGTCATGTCTGCGTGTCTCCCGAACCTGTAGGGTCTACACACTTAAGGTTCGGTGACGCTAGGGTTGTTGAGATATTAGTATACGGTAACCCGAAAGTTGTTCGGAGTCCCGGATGAGATCCCGGATGTCACGAGGAGTTCCGGAATGGTCCGGAGGTGAAGATTTATATATAGGAAGTCAAGTTTCGGCCATCGGGAAAGTTTCGGGGGTAATCCGAGAAATGGCTGGAAGCCATGAAATCCGAGATAGGATCCATGTATGAAAACGAAGTATGGACTTTGACTGACTTGCCCGATGATTGGCGAGCCATAGAAAATAAATGGATCTTTAAGAAGAAGACAGACGCGGATGGTAATGTAACCATCTATAAAGCTCGGCTTGTCGCTAAGGGTTATCGACAAGTTCAAGGGGTTGACTACGATGAGACTTTCTCACCCGTAGCGAAGCTGAAGTCCGTCCGAATCATGTTAGCAATTGCCGCATTCTATGATTATGAGATATGGCAAATGGACGTCAAAAGACATTCCTTAATGGTTTCCTTAAGAAAGAATTGTATATGATGCAGCCGGAAGGTTTTGTCGATCATAAGAATGCTGACAAAGGTGTGCAAGCTCCAACGCTCGATCTATGGGCTGGTGCAAGCATCTCAGAGTTGGAACATTCGTTTTGATGAGATGATCAAAGCGTTTGGGTTTACGCAGACTTATGGAGAAGCCTGCATTTACAAGAAAGTGAGTGGGAGCTCTGTAGCATTTCTCATATTGTATGTGGATGACATATTGTTGATGGGAAATGATATAGAATTCTTGGAAAGCATAAAGGCCTACTTGAACAAGTGTTTTTCAATGAAGGATCTTGGAGAAGCTGCTTACATATTAGGCATCAAGATCTATAGAGATAGATCGAGACGCCTCATTGGTCTTTCACAGAGTATGTACCTTGACAAGATATTGCAGAAGTTCAATATGGATCAGTCAAAGAAGGGGTTCTTTCCTGTATTGCAAGGTACGAGATTGAGCATGGCTCAGTGCCTGACCATGGCAGAAGATAGAGAAAAGATGAGTGTCGTCCCCTATGCCTCGGCCATAGGGTCTATCATGTATGCGCTATGCTGTGTACCATACCTGATGTAAACCTTGCCGTAAGTTTGGTAGGAAGGTACCAAAGTAATCCGGGCATGGAACACTGGACAGCGGTTAAGAATATCCTGAAGTACCTCAAGAGGACTAAGGATATGTTTCTCGTTTATGGAGGTGACGAAGAGCTCGTCGTAAAGGGTTACGTCGATGCTAACTTCGACACAGATCTGGATGACTCTAAGTCACATACCGGATACGTGTATATTTTGAATGGTGGGGCAGTAAGCTGGTGTAGTTGCAAGCAAAGCGTTGTGGTGGGATCTACATGTGAAGCAGAGTACATGGCAGCCTCGGAGGCAGCACAAGAAGCAATCTGGGTGAAGGAGTTCATTACCGACCTAGGAGTCATTCCCAATGCGTCGGGCCCGATGACTCTCTTCTGTGACAACACTGGAGCTATTGCCCTTGCCAAGGAGCCCAGGTTTCACAGGAAGACTAGGCATATCAAGCGTCGCGTCAACTCCATCCGTGAAAGTGTTCAAAATGGAGACATAGATATTTGTAAAGTACATACGGATCTGAATGTAGCAGATCCGTTGACTAAACCTCTCCCTAGAGCAAAACATGATCAACACCAGAACTCTATGGGTGTTCGATTCATCACAATGTAACTAGATTATTGACTCTAGTGCAAGTGGGAGACTGTTGGAAATATGCCCTAGAGGCAATAATAAAATGGTTATTATTATATTTCCTTGTTCATGATAATTGTCTATTGTTCATGCTATAATTGTGTTATCCGGAAATCGTAATACATGTGTGAATACATAGACCACAACACGTCCCTAGTGAGCCTCTAGTTGACTAGCTCGTTGATCAAAAGATAGTCATGGTTTCCTGACTATGGACATTGGATGTCATTGATAACGGGATCACATCATTAGGAGAATGATGTGATGGACAAGACCCAATCCTAAGCATAGCTTAAAGATCGTGTAGTTTGCTTGCTAGAGCTTTTCCAAATGTCAAGTATCATTTCCTTAGACCATGAGATTGTGCAACTCCCAGATACCGTAGGAGTGCTTTGGGTGTGCCAAACGTCACAACGTAACTAGGTGACTATAAAGGTGCACTACGGGTATCTCCGAAAGTGTCTGTTGGGTTGGCATGAATCAAGACTGGGATTTGTCACTCCGTATGACGGAGAGGTATCTCTGGGCCAACTCGGTAATGCATCATCATAATGAGCTCAATGTGACCAAGTGGTTGATCACGGGATCATGCATTACGGTACGAATAAAGTGACTTGCCGGTAACGAGATTGAACGAGGTATTGGGCTACCGACGATCGGGTCTCGGGCAAGTAACGTACCGATTGACAAAGGGAATTGTATACGGGATTGATTGAATCCTCGACATCGTGGTTCATTCGATGAGATCATCGAGGAGCATGTGGGAGCCAACATGGGTATCCAGATCCCGCTGTTGGTTATTGACCGGAGAGTCGTCTCGGTCATGTCTGCGTGTCTCGCGAACCCGTAGGGTCTACACACTTAAGGTTCGGTGACACTAGGGTTGTTGAGATATTAGTATACGGTAACCCGAAAGTTGTTCGGAGTCCCGGATGAGATCTAGGACGTCACGAGGAGTTCCGGAATGGTCTGGAGGTGAAGATTTATATATAGGAAGTCAAGTTTCGGCCATCGGGAAAGTTTTGGGGGTAATCGGTATTGTACCGGGACCACCGGAAGGGTCCCGGGGCTCCACCAGGTGGGGCCACCTATCCCGGAGGGCCCCATGGGCTGAAGTGGGAGGGAAACCAGCCCTTAGTGGGCTGGTGCGCCCCCTTGGGCCTCCCCCTGCGCCTAGGGTTGGAAACCCTAGGGGTGGGGGGCGCCCCACTTGGCTTGGGGGGCAAGCCACCCCCCTTGGCCCCCGCCCCCCTTGGAGATCCCATCTCCTAGGGCCGGCGCCCCCCTAGGGGTCCTATATATAGTGGGGGGGAGGGAGGGCAGCCGCACCCTAGCCCCTGGCGCCTCCCTCTCCCTCCCGTGACACCTCTCCCTCTCGCTAAGCTTGGCGAAGCCCTGCCGAGATCACCGTTGCTTCCACCACCACGCCGTCGTGCTGCTGGATCTCCATCAACCTCTCCTTCCCCCTTGCTGGATAAAATTGGAGGAGACGTCTTCCCAACCGTACGTGTGTTGAACGCGGAGGTGCCGTCCGTTCGGCACTAGGTCATCGGTGATTTGGATCACGACGAGTACGACTCCATCAACCCCGTTCTCTTGAACGCTTCCGCTCGCGATTTACAAGGGTATGTAGATGCACTCCCCTCTCCCTCGTTGCTAGATGACTCCATAGATTGATCTTGGTGATGCGTAGAAAATTTTAAAATTCTGCTACGTTCCCCAACAATACGGTGGGCAAACAAATTACTGTTTGGCAATTGATAGAAAAGGGCATAGTTATGATGTATTCATGGCAATGATCATGTATATAAGCATCACGTCCGTGATAAGTAGACCAACTCCTGCCTGCATCTACTACTATTACTCCACCAACCGACAGCTACCCAGCATGCATCTATGGTATTAAGTTCATGACAAATAGAGTAATGCTTTAAGAAAGATGACATGATGTAGACAAAGTAAACCCAATTAATATGAATAAATACCGTCATTTTTCCCTTAATGGAAACAACACTATATGTGCCTCGCTACCCTTACTATCACTGGGTGAGGACACCACAAGATTGAAACCATTACAAAGCACCTCCACTGAAGATAAATCAATCTAGTTGCCAAACCAAACGGATAGATCAGAGAGAAATACGAAGCTATAACAATCATGCATAATAAATTTTTTGAAAAGACTCAATTACTTTCAATGAATAATTTGATCATAAACCCACAATTCATCGAATCCCAACAAACACGCCGCAAAAGAAGATTACACCAGATAGAACCGCAAGAAGATCGAGGAGAACATTGTATTGAAGATTGAATGGAGAGAAAATCCATCTAGCTACTAGCTATGGACCCGTAGGTATGTGGTAAACTACTCACGCATCTTCAAAAGGAAACAAGGATGATGTAGAAGCCCTCCCTGATTGATTCCCCCTCTGGCAGAGTACCAAAAAGGCCTCCAGATGGGATTGTGGAAGAACAGAAGTTTATGGTGGTGGAAAAGGTGTTCCGGGTGGCTCTCTAATGGTTTAGGAGTATTTGAGAATTTATAGAGTTGAAATAAGGTCAAACGGAGCTACGAGGGGCCCATGAGCTCAGGGGTGCGCCTGGTGAGCTCGTGGTCGTCTTGTATATCTTCTAGACTACTCCCGAAGCTTCTAGGGCCTCTTCGGCTCCAGAAAAATCACTGTAAAGTTTGATCATGTTTGGACTTTGTTTGGTATTGATTTTCTGAAAAGCCAAAAACAAGGAAAAAACAACAACCGGCACTGGGCAATGGGTTAATAGGTTAGTCCCAAAAAAAGCTATAAAATAGCATAAAAATGCATATAAATCATCCAAGATTGATAATATAATAGCATGAAATATTCAAAAATTATAGATACGTTGGAGACATATCAACATCCCCAAGCTTAATTCCTGCTCGTCCTCGTGGATGTAAATGATAAAAACATATGTTTTTATGTGAAATGCTTCCTAACTTGTGTATCATGTAATCTCTTTTACAGTATAAATATTAAGATATGAGTGTTTTCGCACATGAACACATCACCGTGTAGCTCCAACGCCGAGGGTGATACACCGCAGCTCACATCGAAGGAGACCCATCTGGAAGCGCGATATGCAAGCAATCCGGCGGGCGCTTTTGAGGACCCCGAAACCCCACACGCCCGGGCTGGACCCCGTCAGGGCGCGCGGCAGCCATGGGCTGCCCTAGGTTGACCTAATCTCCCCTAGATCCTCGACGTTTGCCGCCCTGCAACAAGAAGGACGAACGAAGAGCGAGGGAGAAGAAGAACAAGGGAGAGACATAAAGGTAAAGGTGAAAAGTGGTAGATGAATTGTTCGATTGTGTGTTGTTCAATCGGCCATCACCTCTCAACTATTTATGAGGTGGCCAGACATTCTGTACAAGAAAAGGATTCCAAATCACGTCCAAATCTTTCCAAAATTAAGCGAGCTCGGATTTAGGTAAGTATGGGATAAAAATTTGGTTTTTATGTCCCACAAGCCACAAAACACTACGGAGGAAGATAAGCCCAAAAGCAAATTTGAGCGTTTCGGCGAGACAGACAACTTTTGTGTTGAACATTTTTCGATTTGAGACTGTCTCATGGGCCAAAACACTCATGCAATATAAACAATTGGTGGCGCTACCTATCGGACACATATCTGATTGAGCGCACCACTTTTTGCCTGGTGGTAGGGCTACACTCAAATGGCTCTAACTTTTGTACACGATCTCGGATTGAGATGATTTTTATATCAAAATTGATTTTTTCAACGAGATGAAGACAAATCGTGTAGAACATTTTATTATATGAGGTCGTCATGGGGGCTTAATCGTCCAAACTGTACTCTGAATATAAGATCTTAGTACTTTGAGCATAGTATTGGCCTTCAGGATGAAATTGGATGGCGATGGCCCAAACTTCAAAGATGTTGATGCCAACTGTACAAAACTTTTTCATGTAGATCACTTCTCCCTTTGATTATATCTTAGTTAAGTTCTTGACCGTGCCAAAATCTAGTGTCAACACATGCACCCCTATTTTTCGACAAAACTTGTGTGCCGAAAAATAACTTGCATGGATTTTGTTCTAAGTATGGTGTCAACACTCCATCGTCCATTTGCATGTTTTTAGGATGATAAGTATATATCGGCCATTGCTTGTTTGAACCTCTTGATGCAAACTTAGGTGAAAACTTCTCAACTTCTACAACAATTTCGGTGATAAAGTTCCATAGATATGTATCTCAAAACCATCCTCCGAACCATATTGTTCACCCTTTTGCTAGGATTTTGTAGATAATCATGAATGAACTTCTTCCAATCCTTGCTTCACCTGCATAAAAGTTTCATTAGTGGCCGAAGCGATGAGCTCCAATTCGGCCTTACCTATGTTGGCGACAATAAGCATCAGCTATTGATAGATATATGCAATACACCATGATCAACATAGTAGCCGGATGCTTGTGGTGCCAACTCATTTGTCGTTCAATTGTCATGTCCAGATATATGAGCAGTATTAAAGCAACTCAAGGTAAATTTTACATCTAGACATGCCTCAAAATAAATTATAAGTGATTCGTCAAAACATTGATAACCCTTGGATATTTGTTGCACTTCTCATAATGAATCATCAAATGCCTCAATATGTGTGGCACTTATAGCAACCAAAGGCTTGTCTCACTTTCTAATTGAACTAAGGATGATGTTTGGATACTACACCGGCAATACTTTGATGTATTCTTAGGGCTATAGATAAATATCCGCCATTAACATATGGTCCATGTAAACTTCATCCACCAAAGCAAGTATAGTCGAAGTAAACAAATGAAATGACAAATCAAATATTTCAGCCCTTTGGATTAGCAATAAACTTGTAGCTAATCAAATATATAGTGATTTGGTAATATCCTTTCATGATATAAGAATTATATTGCATCCATGGATCTAAATAAGCCCATGGAGGGTGACCGATCGTACGTACCTAGAGATGAATTCCATGGCAAAGACATCAATGGCATGTTTGGCGAATAAGGATGATGTGCTAGCCGAAGATTTTGATGGGGTGATGCAAACCTTTGGCTTAATTGTTTTTGGCTTCCATCCTTCTCTTTCTTCACTTTTGTAACACTTGTTGCAATAGAAGGTTGCACATCATTTCTATTTTTATTGCTCCTCTTGGGAACCCATGCCATGTTCTTCTTTTTCAGCTCTTGTGCACTAAGATTTTTAATTCGTTCTTTTGCCAATATGATAAGCCGAGTGGGCACCTCGATTGTGATTTTGTTTCAACCAATGGAAACTCTTTTTTGACCTTATGCACCCTCAACTTCTTGTCTTCAGATTTGGCACTTGATTGATTCATCTCATTGTCTTTAGTAGCCAATGTCAGCACTTTAATTGGCTCTTTATCTTTTAAGATAAATTCTGAAGTAGCACACTTACGACCATCTCTTTTAACGCGACAGACATGCTCAACCACCTCCTTATTCTTCCTTGTGCTCCAGACCGATTCTTTTGGAGTTAGACAGTCATTAACATATGATTGTTTATTGAACATGGGCCTTTTTGGAGCTGCATGATCTTTGTGGGACGGTCTAAAATAAGGTGAAAATGTGCACTTGAATCATACATGTCCCATGGTGAATATGGATTAAAATTAGCATAGGGAGGTATCCATGGCATTGGCATTGGCGGCCCAAAATAAGGATATGAATATGTTGCATTGCAATTTTCCCTTTGCCAATACTGGCCATCAGATTTGCACCTAGGGGGTGATCTTGCTGCTTTTGAATAACTTGGCCGATATGCAATTTTCTCCTCACTTATCTTCTGATATTTTTCCAATGGTTGTGCGAAAGTGACTTTTGTCTTTTTACCTTTGTGCTTACCTCGGCCTTTGCTTGCATTGATCCTTGGATTTTCTTGTTACCCCAGTACTTGGCGTCTTCATTGCAACTTCGATGGAATTTTTGCCCTCAAGAATATTATCATTGTGCCCTTGAACAACTTCCTTGCTTGAAAGCTTGATCCCAATATCTGCATTTTTTACCTTCTCATGTTTAAATGGATTAGCTTGAAGCAGTCGATGCAAAAATCGTTTGCCATCAGGACCAATCGGAATAGACTGGTCATCTCTTAGTGTCTCAACAAATCTCAATCGTCCTTTATCAATGGCCGATTTAACTATTTGACGAAACATGTTGCAATCCTAAAAATATGCTTGGACAAATCATGCAACTTACAATACATTCGTCCTTGGATTGATGGCTTAACATGGTGATCAAGAATTCTAATGTAATTATTTTTCACCAACAAATCCAATATTTGATCACACATGCTTGAATTTAAGGTATACTTCTAATTTTCTAGCCGATCTTGTTATGAGAACGGCTTTGAAGTTAAGCAAATAAATGGTTCAGATTTTACATCACCCCATTTGGCTATGCATTGTGTTTTGCACTCTATTTCTGATGTATTTGGATAAGATATTATATTAGCATCGGTTTTCTCAACAGAATTTACTCTTGGCTTTAAATTTCTGAAATGAAAATGGTTAGAACATACATGTTCAATGGAGACCAAGTGTAAGCCAAGTAAGAAATAAGCAAAGTTACCCAATTAGATATGAACTTAAGATAAAGCAATGAGGAAAGCCGTTGTTGCAACAATAAGTCAGTATCGGTCTTTATAAATGGCGCAATGGGTTGACCGATATGTTCCATAACAATTTTATTGCTAACAAGTAAATTACCCTTCTTCATTGGTCTTTCAAAATTACGTATGGGAGTTTTTCTAATAGATGCATGAACAATAAAGTTTTGACCAAATCTGAAAATAGGTAAATTACTTGCTAGACATACCTCTTCATAGACGTTGGGAGAGCACGGTGGTTGTGTCACTTCAATAATACTTTGCTCCATCTTTGGATGGCTCCTCAACGCCTTTTCATCACCTTTTTCTTGATTCCGTGCATTGTTACTTTGAAGATCCTTTTCAACTGAACTTTGTTCGGCTACTTGTTCTTGTCCTTGAGGCTTGTCCATTTATGTGGCATGAAATTCATAGGGAAGGAAGTAGGTTCCGTTAACTTCAGAAAAATGAAGCATGGTCGTTTTGCTATTCTTGTCATGCCCTTTCTCAATAATGCTTGCCTCTTTGGATTTGATGGACTCATAATATATACTACTTGATTCGGCTTTTTCAACGGAAGCACTTTCATGTTCCGAATCATCTGTCTTTTCATTGATTCTAGCAATTAGCAATGCTTCTTTTATTCGAGCCAACACTTTTCTGCATGCTATTGGAAGTTCCTACACGAGGTGTTTCAACTTGATCGACCAAACTCATCATGTCGTCCATCGGCATAATGATATGTGGGGTTGCCGATGCATGAGAGTTGGAGTACATATGGTACATGTTACTAGTATGATAAGAAGTTGAAGCATGTAAATTACTATGAATTGGCCATTGCAAATAATTAGATGCATGATTGAAAAAACTAGGGCTGGCGGATAGAGTACACTCATTGAAAGATCTAGTAACACCATATGAATTATTTGCATCTACAGTAGGGAATTGGGTATTCATATTACCTTTCACTACAAAAAAAGACACATCCATGACATTTTGGGCCGAACGAAAAAAGTTCTGTCATACTTATGATACTTCTATGACGATAATCGTGACAAAACCCAGTATCATCATAGATGTGGTGGGGTCCTACTTCTATGACAAAAAATCATGATAGAAAAATGGGCTTTTCATCCTGGGCGGGCCGGAGACGCAGCTGCATGACATTCTTTGGGCCGTCCATGATGGAAAAAACCATGGTAGAAGCGAGAGCGAGGAAAATATCGGGGAGTTCTCTGTTACGGTGGGTGGTCGGGGGGGGGGAGTGCGATGTGCGTTTCTCTCGTACGTACGCGCGTGTGTGCGATGCGTTGAGCTCTAACTGAACCCGAGCAAGGCGTTGGGCTCTAACTGAACCCGAGCGATTGGACTACAGGCTACGCGTTACTGAACCCGAGCGATCGATCGATCCCTTGCTATTACCTGAAACCGAGTGATTCCTTCGCTACTGCTGCCAACTAAAGCCGATCGATGCTGCCTCTGGATGAACAGTGAGCATTGTTGGGGGATTTGGATGAACAGCTCCCGGTGGGGGTTGGATGAACAGGACCCCGTGGTAGTAGAGGTCATTGCCGCTGGATGAATAGTACCCTGAACGATCAAGCCAGTGGATGAACAGGACCCTGTGGAGGGCTGGATGAACAGGACCCCGTGGAGGGTTGGTTGAACAGTAACCAGTGGAGGGCTTGTTGAATAGTAGCCTATGGAGGGCTAGATGAACAATAGCCCGTGGAGGGGTGGTTGAACAGGACCCCGTGGAGAGGGCTGGCTGAACAGTAGTCGGTGGAGGAGTGGTGGAGGCTGGATGAACAGGAGCCCGTGGATGAACAATCGCAGGTGGAGGCTGGAGGAGGTCGACGGTGGATGAACAGGAGCCCATGGAGGCAGTCGACGGTGGATGAACAGTAGCCCGTGGAGGCAGTCGACGGCGGAGATGAACAGTATCCCGTGGAGTCCCGTTTTGCGGTACGCCACACCCCTCCTGATGAACATGACACCCGTTTCGACCGTAGCGCTACAACACAAGTCAGTTTCCTCCATTTTCCGATACACCACACCCCTCCCGATCAACATGACCCCATTTTGACCGTAGGAGGTCTGTTTCCTCTGTTTTGCGGTACGCCAGACCCCTCCTGATGAACAGGATCCTGTTTTGACCGTGGCCGGTCGAACACAAGGCCATTTCCTCCTTTCTGCGGTACGCCAGGCCTCGTTTCCATCGGCTGTTCTGTCCAAGCCGGTTGGCTCCCGATGATCACGACAATGGCGCAACTTCTCCGTTCCGACACAGCCATGAACACGAGCCCTGGCCGTACGTATGTGCGAGTAGGCGTTCGAGACCCCGCCCATATGTACGTACGTGGACGTATTTTCTTTCTTGCACCCTGGCCGTTGTACGTATGTGTACATGCTACGTGCGCGCCTATACTACGACATGTGTGTGCCTCTACTACGACACGTGCCCTTCCTTACACGGCCACGGTTCATCGTTGCAGCCTACTGGCAGAACGATCATATGTACGTACATGTTCGCGACCAGAATGACAATGCTACGTACGCTTTGACCAGGTGGGTCCCTACTGTCAGGCACTTCCTTGCGTGCGAAGATGTAGCTGGTGGGTCCTAGCAGTCAGGGGGCGAATCAATTTGGCCTGTAATATGGACGCCCTTCCTTGCGTGCAAGGATGTAGCTGGTGGGTCCCAACAGTCAGGGGGGAACGTTCTTTTCACGAAATACGGTGGCCCATCCGGTGGGTCCCTGCTGTTACGTGGAGGAATCATCATTTTCCATGTAATAAGGAGGCGCTTCCTTGCTGCGGCCGTGGACCCAGCTGTCAGCCACTCCACGTACAGTACTCTTCCAATGGAAGTTGTTCCTTGACCATGTTGACCACGTCGCGCCGAGAGCACCAGGGCAGTGGACGACGGTGAGGCCTAGGAAGGGGACGATGCGGAGCCGGGGAAGACGCGACAGTGGTTACCCATGCGGAGAGGAGTACGAGGGTTCACTGGTTCGACTGTGGTGTGAGGCTGCCGTCGCCGCAGAATAACAGGGGGTGTGGGTGAGTAGAGGGATGGCCAGGCCAGCGGTGGGAGTAGTAGGGGCGGTGAGGCCTCCGTGGCATCACACCCGTCCACGGGAGGCAGGAGCACGCGACACGGCCGGCGCTGCTTTGGGCGGCTGGAGGAAGAAGAGCAGAGGTTGAAGAAGCACTACGACCGTTGGATGGGCATCGTACGGTCACTGGAGCTAGAATCGTTCATATTGACTAAGTTGACAAAGCCCTCCATGCCCGTCAACTTAGTAGGCCCACAAGTCAGCCTCCCATTATGCAGGGTCTTAGCTAGCAGGGGGAGTATTCATTTTTTGTGCGTAATAAGGAGGCACTTCCTTGCGTGCGAAGATATAGCTGGTGGGTCCGAGCTGTCAGCGGCGGGAACATTTTTTCGCGAAATACGGAGGTCCTTACGGTGGGTCCCAGATGTCAGGTGGAGGAATGATTATTTTGCGCGTAATAAGGAGGCATTTCCTTGCGTGCGGCCGTGGACCCAGCTGTCAGCCTCTCCACGCACAGTCCACTTCAGATGCATGTCAGTCGTTGACCACATTGACCACGCCGTGCCGAGAGCACCAGGGCGGTGGACGACGGCGAGGCGACGGGAACGACATGGAGCCAGGGAAGACTCGACAGTTTTTTCCCACGCAGAGGGGAGTATGAGGGTTTACTCGTTCGTCTACCGTCGCCGGAGAATAACAACAGGTGTGGGTGAGTAGAGGTATGGATAGGCCAGCGATGGGAGTACGGTGGGGCGGTGAGGAGGGAGCAGGCAGTCTCGCCGGCTCTTGTTTGAGCGGCTGGAGCAGGAAGAGCAGAGATTGAAGAAGCACGACGGCCGTTGGATGGACATCCAACAGTCACTACTTGTGCGTCAACCTTTTTTAGGAAAGCCTCAAATTTGTGGAAAACAACATACAACCCATCTGCCATTATTTCTAATAATGTACAACCCATTTTCTAATTCTTAAGGGTTTTTTGGAGCCCATATTCTTTTTGTTATCATTACATCCCATATTGTGGCCACGGTTAAAAAATTATACGAATTTTTGCATATTTTGGTGCGATCCGAACTGATTTTAATCCTGAAATTTCGAGTCACAATCAGACTGATTTTAGAAATAAATGTATATCAAATATAAAATCCAACAAATTTTTCATGCATAAAAATCAATGCAATTTAAAATCTTGAAATGAAAAAAAGAAATTGGAAACTAATTGTCGGTTTGATGTGTTTTAAAAATGTACAGCCCATTTCTCACTGCTGATAGGCCATTTTCTCGGTCAGCCGAATGATGCTCTACTCGTCTTGAAAGATTTGCAGCCCAACAAGACTGACAAAGCAACTTACTTGACAAATCACAATAAAAACCGGGCTAGCCATTTTCAGAAAGAAAGAAAAAAAAACTACTAGGCTGTCCTGTGGTAAACATAAAAGAAAAGGCTGTCTAGACAGGACAGAGTGCCCCGCACAGCCCAGTTGACACCCAGCTTCTGTCTCAAAAACAAATTAGATAAATGCCACTCCAATTATGGCGATTCATAAAAATGCCACTACAATTTCCAAACTTTGAAAATCGCCACTGCAATTTTTGCAAACTTTGAAAAACGCCACTACAATTTTTGCAAACTTTGAAAAACGCCACTCCAGACTTCGAAAAATGCCACTGGAAATGGCACGAAATGGCATTTTTCAAAGTTTGAAAATTGCAGTGGCATTTCTCGGAACCACCAGATTTGGACTGTCATTTATCAAATTAACCCAAAACAAAAATAATTGGGTGATCTGCTGGGTCCTTGGTGTTAGCCGCTCATTGTGCAATTCTCTCGTTTATTGACTACGTTGACAATGGCATGGGACCAAGATGTCAAAAATCCATTATGAGGAGCCATTTTTTTACTGGCTTGAAATAAGGAGGCACTTGCTTGCGTACTGCCATGACCTTGGTGGGTCCCTGCTGTCATCCTCTCCACGTACAATCATCTCCTAATCGTGTACGCGTCAACCTGGTAGGCCCACAAGTCAGCCTCTAAACCCATGGCGGACAAATACAACCCATTTAAAAAAATAACAGCGCATTCCATATGTTCAAATGGAAAGTTCAACATTCAGAGCAAAATAATAGGTCTGATCCAGATATAGAGTACCGAACTTCCATGTGGTCCCGTACCAACATGTCAGTGATACGACGGCGAGTCCTTTCGTACAATTTCTGAATGGACGACTATGTAGGCCGGGGCGCCTCTTCGTGTACCGTGGCAACTGTCCACCGACTCTTCGCCTTTCCCTCTCGATTTGGAACTGTTGTCGCACGCTCTTCCTCCCTCCTCCATTTTCCTTCACCCTTCCTTCTTCCATTGTTCGATCATCTTCTCCATGGAGGGAACAGGCCGGAAACGACCCCGTTATTCTTTCCCCGATCTGAATGATGATGCGGTCGAGGAACTCATTGATTGGTGCGATGTCATCACCTCGGCTAGCATGAAGGTTCGTTCAAGACCATTCTCGAATCAACCAATAACATCATTACAAGGAACCCAAGGGTCCAGGAGCGGTTTGATCTCCCCTATCTTCTTCACCATGACCCTGCTCACTGGCGTGGGGACGACGGATGCCTCGCCTTGTGCCAGTTCATGCCGTTTGATAATGATACGTGTGATGTTAAGATGCCATCGCTTGAGGGCAAGGCTTGGGCAGGCGCAAATGAAGATTGGGTTGTTTATATTGGGTACAACTGCGAGTGGGAACTTGTGAATGTGTACACTCGTCACCGGGTTCCAGTTCCAAAAATCTCAGACTGCCCAGAGGTTGAGCACACAGATGATCTACTTGAGTTTAAATATGATCATGGTAACTGTAGTCTATGGAAGATAGCAATTTGTCAAGTTCCCAACAGCTCTTGGGATTACACGAACTATGAAGATGTTGCTATCTTCGACAAGCTTGTTGCCGTCCTTACTTCCATGCCTCGATGGATATTGCTGAAAAATCAATTTCCGTACATGGATGAGTATTGTGATGCAATTCAATACGAGGGTCTTGTGTTTGCTGCCACTACTCGTGGCACTATTTTTGCATGGAATCGTCATGCTTTCGGTATGTTTGTCTTCCACCGTAATTATAATTGTTTCATCCACATGCATGCTGGTAAGCTAGTTTCCCTTTACTAATCAATCAACCTTCTTGTGTTTCCAAGGTACTGTGAACATTCCACCACCTATACTTGAAAAAATTTATAACCAAGGGGGAGATGACGATGCTGATGATCACGGGCATGAGGACGAGCAGGACCCATATACTCAGTGGCGCCTGGCAACTTATTCCGATGGATCACCTCTTCTTGTCTATATACAGGGCACTACTGATGCTACTAAGGAAGCAGGTGTTGTCTCGCATGGTCGCACTCTCCGTACCTATTCCAACATCCGTTGCAGGGTATTCGGGATGGATACTAGTGTACTAGCGCCAACACCTTCTCCCTGGTTCAGTATTAAAAGTCTTGGAGGAAACTCGCTCTTCCATGGAAAAAACTATCCAATCATGGTGAAAGGCGATCCAGCTGCTGTTGACACAACGTTACTACCATTTACGAGAAGCAACTATATCTATACCTCGGTCATTGCTATGCTTCCCTACCATCACAATATGGGTCCTGACATAGCCCGCTTCAACCTGGATGATCAGTCCTGTGTTGCTCTCGAGACTGACAGTGGTTGGCCCTTCCTAGAGAATCACTTCTGGTTCAAAGCAAACGTTTCCAACGCCGAGGATTGGTTGAGCCGAAGTTCATTTCATTGCTTGTTTATTTGTTGTGTGATGAGAACTTTAGTATTTACTAGAATGTATCGTCATTGTCGTTGCGGGTTCATGACCCGTTGTATGTAATAAAATGATATGCCTGTGATAGACTTACTAAATTTACGAATGGCTTTCGAGTCGCTTCTCTGAGTGGGTGCTACGACGAGGCAAAAAATATTTTCCGAATACATAATTGTACGTGCATTGCAACAGGTTATCGGATGAGTCCAATCAACAATAGTACTACTACTATTTGTATTAGCTTCGCATGCTTCGCGTGTCGGGCAGGTGTTTTTACTGTAGCTGCGAATCACATCATCCTAGGTCCTTGGATGAGTCTAGTAGAAATTGCATTCTGATGTTTGGGTTCAAGCTTTCAAAACTGTTGCACTAGCTCTACGTCTACGTATATGTAATATAACAAGTTTTAAACTTGAGACCAGCCACCCACCCTCACAAAGAACACATTTTAACCTAGCATAGACTCCAGGAAATTTGGCCACAGTGTGATGTGGGCCATATGTTAATGTGAGGTGGAGTATTACAATAGGGTGGCATGGGCCAGAACAAGCATTCACGTCCAGGAGTACACACATCCCACCAGCACGACTTCCATCTAACATCATATTTCTTGGAGTCCATGCTACAGCTATCTCTTCAACCTCATAATTTCTCTAACTCAGCCATCGCGCGGCGAGCGAGGTGGGGGTTTGCCGATAGTCGGTTTTCTCAACTACGGTCCCACTTGTAAGGCCAACTCCAACTCACGACCCCGAACGGACCTCTGTGGCTTCGCTCGTGTGGGGGACAGAAGTTATCCCACGCGAGCGCTAGGTCTGACAGGACAGCCTTGTGGTCAGTGTGTGACCTCTGTGGCAATCGTCCGCTCCCCAGTAGCCTCTTCTTTGACATGTGGTCCCATTCCCACATGTCAATGAGACGACGGCGAGTCCTTTTGTACAATTTCCGAACGGACGTCTATATAGGCCGGGGCGCCTCTTCGTGTACCGTGGCAACTGTCCATTGACTCATCGCTTTTCCCTCTCAATTTGGAACTATTGTCGCACGTTCTTCCTCCCTCCTCAATTTGCCTTCGCCCTTCCTTCTGGCATTGTTCGATCGTCTTCTCCATGGAGGGAACGGACAGAAAACGACCCCGTTATTCTTGCCCCGATCGGAATGATGACATGGTGGAGGAACTCATTGATCGGTGCAACGTCATCACATCGGCTAGCATGGCAGGTTCGTTCAAGACCATTCTCGACTCAACTAATACCATCATTACAAGGAACCCAAGGGTCTAGGAGCAGTTTGAGCTCCCCTATCTTCTTCACCATGACCCTGCTCACTGGCGCGCGGACGACGGAGGCCTCGCCTTGTGTAAGTTGGTGCCGCTTGATAATGATACGTGTGATGTTAAGATGCCATCGCTTGAGGGTAAGGCTTGGGCAGGCGCAAATGGAGATTGGGTTGTTTATATTGGGTACAACTACGAGTGGGAACTTGTGAACGTGTACACTCATCACCGGGTTTCACTTCCAAAAATCTCAGACTTCCCAGAGGTTGAGCACACCGGTATTCTACGTACCTTCAACTACGATCATGGTGACTGTCATCTACAGAAGATAGCAATTTGTCGAGTTCCCAACTGCTCTTGGGGTTATAGGAATGCTTGTGTTGTCGATATCTTCGTCAAGCTTGTTGCCGTCCTTGAAGGTTCGACTCGATGGATATTGCTCAAAAATCAGTTTCTATACACGCATGAGTACTGTGATGCAATTCAATACGAGGGTCTTGTGTTTGCTGCCACCACTCGTGGCACTGTTTTTGCATGGAATCTTGATGCTTTCGGTATGCTTGTCTTCCATCGTAATTATAATTGTTTCATCCACATGCATGCGGGTTAGCTTGTTTCCCTTTACTAATTAACCTTCTTGTGTTTCCACGGTCCTGTGAACATTCCACCACCTATACTTGAAAATTTTATAACCAAGGGGGAGATGATGATGCTGATGATCATGAGCATGAGGAGGAGCAGGACCCATATACTTAGTAGCGCCTGGCAACTTATTCCGATGGATCACCTCTTCTTGTCTGTATACAAGGCACCGCTGATGTGACTAAGGAAGCAGGTGTTGTCTCGCGTAGTCGCACTCTCCGGACCTATTCCAACATCCTTTGCAGGGTATTCGGGATGGATACTAGTGTACTAGCGCCAACACCGTCTCCCTGGTTTAGTATTAAAAGTCTTGGAGGAAACTCGCTCTTCCTTGGACAAAACTATCCAATCATGGTGAAAAGGCGATTGTCGGTGTCAAAACCGGCGGATCTCGGGTAGGGGGTCCCGAACTGTGCGTCTAGGCGGATGGTAACAGGAGGCAGGGGACACGAAGTTTTACCCAGGTTCGCGCCCTATTGATGGAGGTAAAACCCTACGTCCTGCTTTATTAATATTAATGATATGGGTAGTACAAGAGTAGATCTACCACGAGATCAGAGAGGCTAAACCCTAGAAGCTAGCCTATGGTATGATTGTATGTTGTCCTACAGACTAAGACCCTCCGGTTTATATAGACACCGGAGAGGGCTAGGGTTACACAAGGTCGGTTACAAAGGAGGAGATACACATATCCGTATTGCCTAGGTTGCCTTCCACGCCAAGTAGAGTCCCATCCGGACACGAGACGAAGTCTTCAATCTTGTATCTTCATAGTCCAACAGTCCGGCCAAAGGATATAGTCCGGCTGTCCGGAGACCCCCTAATCCAGGACTCCCTTAGTAGCCCCCGAACCAGGCTTCAATGACGATGAGCCCGGCGTGCAGTGTTGTCTTCGGCATTGCAAGGCGGGTTCTTCTCCAACTTTCAAGTATTCGTAAGCAGTGTCCGGCTCCATAAATGTTGAACCTCTTGGCTTCTGTGCCCAATAAGGGCTATCTCCCTCGCGTCAAATGAATACGAGGCGCCAGGGCATTTTTACATTCTCCCCCTAGCCAGACAAATAAATTGTCTATGAAAGGGATGGGGATTTATGATCCAATCCGCATCCTCCTCCCCCAGCGAGAATTCATCAGAGCGTGCTCCGGAAAGATCCATTCCAGCATGGCCGACCTCCGCAGCTCCTCCTCCTGCCCCCGTAGCCCTAAGCCCGGTGATTGGGAGAGGTGTTCAGTCCCGCATAGTCGGTTAGTCGAGATGCAGACTAAGGGATTTCTCCCTCCGGCGTACATGGTGCCCGTTCGAGCCGGGCTCGCCACCTACAATGGCGGGGGGAAAGCGGAGAACTTTCCCTGTCCCTCCATGGGGGAACGGGTTTGCCTTGTTCCTTACTTACTAAGGGGACTCGGATTTCCAATTCATCCGTTCCTCCGCGGGCTCCTGGAGTTCTACGGCCTCCAACTATACAATCTCACCCCTGCCTCCATCCTACACATCGCCGGCTATGTTGCTCTTTGCGAGTTGTTCCTGGGCTGCGAGGCTCATTTCGAGCTGTGGAAAAGGCTATTTTGCCTTGTCCCTCGCACACAGAGGGAATCACTTTATCAAGTGGGTGGAGCCGAAGTATGGCGCATCGCTGATACCGGATATTTGTCCGGTACCCCGAAGAAGCCGTCCGAAGACTGGCCTTCAGAATGGTTTTATATGGAGGACGTCCCCCTTCCGGACCCTGTTCGGCGGGGTCTACCCGAGTTCAACAATGCTCCTCTGAAGAAGCGCCGAAGTTGGTGCCCACGGAGCCCCCAGGCGGAAGACAACGGAGAAGTCCTCTATCTGATGAACCGGATCAAAACACTAGCTCGATCCAGATTGAAAATAATCGAAGTCATGTCGATCTGCATAATGCGGGGAGTGCAGCCTCTCCAATATCGTGGGCACCCCTTGTAGTGTTATAACGGGGCAGATGACGCCACCCGCAGTGGGCGTAAGGGTCCGGACAATGCTGCCGCTCTAGCGAAGATTTTGTCCGAACTGTTCAAGGGTGAGGAAGAGGAGTTAACCCACATCAAGCTACGGGATGGATTCTCCATGTACAATCCTCCAAGCTGGGTAAGTTATATTTCCCTGCTCCCATTTTTCCCGCGTTCTTAGTCGTAAGTATTCACCTTGCCACTTTGCGGCAGGAACTGCGAAAATCCATAAAGGAGGTCAGCAGCCCTTCTCCACAACCAGAGGACCCTGACCGGGCCATCGATTCCGGATTCGAAGAAGATCCGGTTATCTGCGTGGAACTGATAGACCGGCAGTTCTATCAGTTAAGCTGTGACGATACTCCGGTGGCCATTACGACCGACTATCCTGGACTGCTCCCTGCATCGTAGGTAAGAAAAATCAAAAAGTCCCAACTCCAAAACTAGGATCCCCTTTTAGGCACTTCACCCACCATATACACATGGCATCTTTTATAGGGAAGGCATTCGGGACGCCCTGCCGAACCCGCGGTAACTCGCCAACAAGAGGTGCCGAGGCCGAGTAGGCCGAAAAGGAAGGCGGTCAGGATGGAGACACCGGTGCAAAGTTATAGGAAAAAACCCCGCTCCGCGGTTGTCGTCTTTCTCAAAATGTAATGACGCTCGCGTTTCTTTGACAGAAAGAACGCTCGCCGGACCATGTCCGGCGATGCTGCAAATCAAGCTTCCACCAGTCGGGCGCCAGGACCGTACATAGAGGCGGAAGGCGATATGGGGCAGGCGCCGAATAATCCCTCGATAGAGGATGCGGATAGATTGTTCGCTACAAACTCAGAAGTGGAAAGCGCCATGAATCATAGGCGCCGCCGGGCCGTACTCCGCGACGCTTGTTTCTCACTAGAGGCGTTCGACGCCTTCAATTCTGGAGAGGCGTACCTCCGTGCTGCTCAAGATGGTTTAACCAGAGCCACGGATTAGTATGTAAAGGATGTACGGGTGAGTAAATCTGACGATTTATATGTATCAGTAGCCCCTGAGACTTGAAACAGTTAGCAGAACTGATTTAAGGATCATCTATAATGTGCAGGTTCTTACAGAGAAGAATACTAGGCTGTCCCAGGAGCTGGAGGAATGCAAGACCCAACTGGGGGCCGCTCTTGCTGCATTGCAGGAATAGAAAAAGCCTCCCGCTGGTAACATTTATTTTTGAAGAATGGTGGTTACCATATAGTGTGCGGCATGTCTGCAGATCTAACAATTGATTTTGCAGATGAGTCCGGAGAGAGTCCGGGGGACCAGCATGTTATGCGACAGCTAGAAGCTGGCAAACATGTGCTGAGTAAGGTTATGCTGGAGAAAAACAGTCTCCAAGATGCCAATGTTAAGCTGAGTGTTGAACTAAAAGACGTTCAGGGCCAGCTTGCGGACTCCGAGAAGGAGAATAAGCGGCTTCGGTGCGGCATTTTTAGTAAGTTCTTGAATGAATCCTGTTAAAGGAGTTCGGCGAAGAAGTCGACTAACAACGTTATGTCTGTAGGTATGCTGACGGGTCGTCCCGCGGAGGAAATGCCCGGTTCTGTGGGTGATCTTCTGTCCGAGCTATCACATCTGCACGAACAAGTACGGAAGGTGATGCAGGGTGTTGCCCAGGCCTTGTGGCCATCCGTCTCCCTGCCGGAAGGTGTTGCAGAGCTTGCGGAGAAGCTGAAGGGAGCATGGCGGTGCCTCCGTTTATGGAAGATATCAGCCTGTCGACAGGGTGCCAGAGAGGCCTGGGACATGGTGAAGACACGGTATACCAAGGCAGACCTGAATCACATGGCCGAGGTCGTACCTGTGGGGCCCGACGAAAAAGAGAACCCCGTTAGCTTAGTTTATGGGCAAGTAGAATTAGCTGCAAAGTATTCTCAACAGGACTGTAAGCTGGACCGCCTGTTGGATGGTATAGAGGAGGAATTTAGTCAGTCCGCATGACTATGTAATTAAAGTGACATGTATAATGCCTTCTAGCCGAACTGTAGATCATTTGTCGTTGCGGACCTTTTCACTTCAACCTCCGGGCCCGATAGTTCGGAGTGAATCCGAATACCCGCTTAGTTATATAAAACCGGGGTATGCGTGGAGACCAGGCGTAGGGGTCATTAGTGCTTTATCAGACAAGTGCCCAACTAGTTATGTTATATTACATGGGTAGTAAGAAACATCTTCCAGGGAGAATAGTTCCGTTAAGGGTTCCTTTCCCTGGGCAAGCATGCCCTAAAGTGCATGTCCGGACTACGATAGGAAATGCAAGAAAAACATCTGGGGCGGATAGGAAAAATAAAAGTCATCTTTTGTCACCGACCGAATATTCCCTTAAGAACGCTAGCTTTCGGCTGCACCCAGTCTGAGGTACACATCGGGCTAACCCGGCAGTAACAATCGCAAAGGTGCTCCCCTTGCCCTAGCCGAATTAACGGGAACGTAGGGCATAAATACAAGAGCCAGGTAACCCAGCTTGGCCAAAACTTAAGTCATATCGATGCATATAGTGGTGAAAAAAGGTACATGCGGAAGTATAACACATGTGTTGGGCATGAGGCCCGGATAAATAATTTAAGCTTCTATGAGAGAAGCCCCCAGGTATGAAGAGTGCGGTTAGTGCATTTGTACTGTGCAAACAAGGCACAAGGTGGCCCTTGAAGGCCTAGAGAAAGAAGAAAAGAAAGAAAGAAAGGAAAACAAGACAGATAATGTATTTGTGAAAAATGAACAAGGGGAGGGGACTAACATAGAGTCTGGTGCTAGGCGTAGAATCTTTGGAGCCTGGCCGCGTTCCATGGGTTCGGCTCGAGTCGACTAGTCGATGCATCCCGCAGTCGGTAAGCTCCACCGGTCAGAACTTGGTCGATAATGAAGGGACCTTCCCATTTGGGCTCGAGCATGTTATTTTTCTTATGCGGCAGGCGTAGAACTAGTTCGCCAACGTTATAAGTCTTGGCCCGTACTTCTCTGCTTTGGTATCTGCGAGCCTGTTGCTGATAAAATGCGGAACGGGCTTTGGCTACGTCACGCTCCTCCTCCAAGGTGTCCAGATTGTCCTGCCGATCGAGCTCGGCTTCTCTTTCTTCGTACATGCGCACTCTAGGTGAGTCATGAATTACGTCACAGGGCAGGACTGCCTCTACGCCGTACACCATAAAGAAGGGTGTATATCTGGTACTATGATTCGGCGTGGTCCGCAGCCCCTAGAGTACGGAGTCGAGCTCCTCTACCCAGTGCGTGTTAGAATCCGTTAAGGAACGCACTAATCTAGGTTTAATGCCGCTCATTATAAGACCGTTTGCTCGCTCGACTTGACCATTGGTTTGTGGGTGATAGACTGAGGCATAATCGAGCTTGATGCCCATTTTGCTGCACCAGAGTTTTACCTCGTCGACCGTGAAGTTCGTGCTGTTATCAGTGATGATGCTGTGGGGGACGCCGTATCGGTGTACAGCCCCGGATATGAAATCTATCACCGGTCCGAATTCGGCTGTTTTAACCGATTTGGCCTTTATCCATTTGGTGAATTTATCCACCATGACTAATAAGTATTTTTTCTTATGGGTTCCCCCTTTAAGGGGTCCAACCATCTCAAGACCCCAGATCGCAAAGGGCCATGTAATGGGGATTGTTTGGAGGGCGGTGGGTGGCATGTGGCTTTGATTTGCAAAGTGCTGGCAACCGGTGCAACGTTGGACCAAGTCCTGTGCATCTGCTCGGGCCGTTGGCCAATAGAATCCTGTACGGAAGGGCTTACTTACGAGAGCCCGGGCTGCGGCGTGATGACCGCCGAGTCCGGCGTGAATTTCTGCCAAAAGATTCCGCCCTTCCTCTTCGGAGATGCACCTTTGAAGGACTCCGGTAGTGCTTTTTTGTACAATTCTCCCTCATGGACCCTGTAGGCCTTAGATCGCCGCACTATGCAGCGTGCCTCATTTTGGTCCTCCGGAAGTTCCTGTCTAGTTAGGTAGGCCAGGAATGGTTCTGTCCACGGGGCAATAATGGCCGTTATTTCGTGGGCTGAAGGTGTTATTTCGGTGGCGGAGCCTTTGATTGTGCCAGAGAGTTCGGTATCGGGTATTTTGGCCGGGTCCAGACTGTTGTTACTGGTGTCCCCTTCCCATACTATGGATGGCCTAAAAATCCTTTCCAAAAATATGTTGGGGGGACCGCGTCGCGTTTTGCGCCGATGCGGGCGAGGATATGCGCTGCCTGATTGTTTTCCCGAGCCACATGGTGAAATTCGAGTCCCTCGAACCGAGCTGACATTTTTAGGACGGCGTTTCGATAGGCCGCCATTTTCGGATCCTTGGCCTCGAAATCTCTGTTTATTTGGGATATTGCGAGGTTTGAATCCCCACGCACCTCCAGGCATTGAATGCCCATGGAGACTGCCATCCGAAGACCATGCAACAGAGCTTCGTATTCGGCTACATTGTTGGAATCTGTTTACAATATTTGCAGTATGTACCGAACGGTATCTCCGGTTGGGGACGTGAGGACGACGCCCGCCCCTAGACCGGCCAACATTTTAGAACCGTCGAAGTGCATCATCCAATTGGAGTATGCGCCATACTCTTTAGGGAGTTCGGCATCCGTCCATTCGGCGACGAAGTCGGCCAGTACTTGCGATTTAATGGCTCGGCGAAGTTTGTATGTTATGTCGAATGGGAGCAGCTCAATGGCCCATTTGGCAATCCGGCCCCTAGCGTCGCGGTTGTTGATAATTCATTAAGTGGCACTTCCGAGGCTACTGTAATCGAACACTCTTGAAAGTAGTGTCGCAGTTTCTGCGATGCCATGAATACCGCATATGCTATTTTTTGGTAATGCGGGTACCGTCATTTGCATGGAGTGAGGACAGTGGATACATAGTACCGCCTTTGAAGAGGGAATTTGTGTCCGTCCGCTTCCTGTTCGACAACGAGCACCGTGCTGACAACTTGATGAGTTGCCGCAATGTACAACATCATTGGTTCACCGATGTTTGGTGCGGCCAGGATCGGGTTGGTTGCCAGAATGGCCTTTATTTCTTCCAATCCGGCTGTGGCCGCGTCCGTCCACTCGAAGTGTTCGGTGCACCGAAGGAGGCGATAAAGGGGTAAAGCCTTTTCTCCCAAGGGGGAGATAAAGCGGCTTAGAGCCGCCACACATCCAGTTAGCTTCTGGATTTGTTTGATGTCTGTTGGGGTAGCCAACTATGACAACGCTCGGATTTTGACCATATTAGCTTCAATACCTCTACTGGAGACAATGAATCCCAGGAGCTTTCCGGCTGGTACGCCGAAAACGCATTTTTCCGGATTGAGCTTGATGTCATATGTTCGGAGGTTGTCGAATGTGAGCCTCAAGTCGTCTATCAAAGAGTCGACGTGTTTGCTTTTGTCGACCACATCGTCTACGTATGCCTCTACTATTTTGCCGATTTGTTTCTCCAGATATGTCTGAATTATGCGCTGATATGTTGCGCCGGCATTTTTGAGCCCAAAAGGCATTGTGTTAAAATAGAAGGGACCGTATTGTTTGATGAATGCTGTTGCGGCATGGTCTGACTCCGCCATCTTGATTTGGTGGTAACCGGAGTATGCATCGAGGAAACACAATGATTCGTGTCCTACAGTAGCATCAATGATTTGATCGATGCGTGGGAGGGGGAAGGGATCCTTTGGGCAAGCTTTATTGAGGTCTTTGAAGTCGACACAAAGGCGCCAGGATTTGTCCTTCTTTGGTACCATCACCAGGTTTGCTAGCCAGTCCGGGTGTTTTATTTCTTTGATGAATCCGGCCTCCAATAACTTGGCTAGTTCCTCTCCCATGGCTTGTCTCTTAGGTTCAGAGAAACGCCGAAGAGCTTGCTTGACCGGCTTGAATCCTTTGAGGATATTGAGGCTATGCTCGGCCAGCCTGCATGGGATTCCTGGCATGTCGGAGGGATGCCAAGCAAATATGTCCCAGTTCTTGCGCAAGAACTCTCGTAGTGCGGCGTCCATAGTGGGGCTTAGCTGTGCCCCGATGGAGGCTGTTTTTGTAGGGTCCGTTGGGTGGACTTGGAATTTGACTATTTCATCTGTTGGTTTAAAAGAGGTGGACTTGGATCTCTTGTCGAGTATCACGTCGTCCCTGTCCACTGTGGAGTGTAGCGTAGTTAATTCCTCGGCCAAGAGGGCTTTGGATAATGCCTCGAGGGCCAATGCGGCTGTTTTGTTTTCGGCGCGGAGTGTTGTGTCCGGATCACTAGCGAGAGTGATGATTCCGTTGGGCCCGGGCATTTTAAGCTTCATGTACCCATAATGGGGTACGGCTTGGAAGATTGTGAACGCCTCCCGTCCTAAAAGAGCGTGATAGCCACTGCTGAACGAGGCTACTTGGAATGTAATTTCTTCGGACCTGTAATTGTCCGGCGTGCCGAATACCACATCTAGTGTGATTTTCCCAGCACAGCGTGCTTCCCGACTGGGGATAATTCCTCTAATGGTTGTGCTACTTTGCTCGATGCGGTTCCAGTCTATTTCCATCTTTTGAAGGGTTTCCTCATAGATGAGGTTTAGTCCGCTGCTGCCGTCCATGAGTACTTTGGTGAGTCGAAAGCCGTCCACGATTGGACTGAGGACCAGTGCAGCTGGTGCTCGGGCTGTTCGGAATTTGGGTTCATCACTGGCATTGAAGGTAATAGCCATGTCACTCCATGGATTTGTTGCTGCTACGTGGCGGATTTCGGCCATGCTGCGAAGTGTTCGTTTGCGCCTATTATTTGACGCAAAGGTCTCGAACACTGTTAACACCATATTGTTATCCACTGGATGGTGCTCTGTGGTATTGTTATCCACTGTTAAAACCCTCACCACTTTTGGCCACCTGCCGGAGTATCCAACATGCTCTAAGGCTGTGTGTTGGTATTATATCCGCCGTGCTATGAATTCTGCAGGGTCCGTTGAGCCATCCCTCCAGTACGGTTCCTTGCCCTGTAGAGGGTTTTTGCTTTTTGGTAGTTAACCCGGGTGTATTGTGATGATGCACCCTTTTAGTTCGGACTGGGTTTGAGTTCAGGGCCGGATTATCCCAAAAGTTTGTTTCGGTTTTCTAGGCACTTTCCATCGCACAGTACTTTCGTACTATGGACGCCAAGTCAGCAAAGCGTGTTATATCACAGTGATTTATGGCGTTAAGGATTCCCTTGTCCATGCAATTATTGCAGAAAAATAAGATTGTGTCTTCCTCGCGACAGTCCTTAACCTTGTTCATCGCAAGGAGGAATCTAGCCCAGTAATGATGTACTATTTCCTGGGGCTCTTGCCTGATGTGGGAAAGATCGCTTGTGTTTGGGTGGGTGGGTGGAATTGAATACGAACCCCTACCCGATCTGGGATCCAGGGGCCGAGGAGTTTCTGATTTTGGAAGTTCTGGCTCCGGGGTGTTACCCGCTAATCCTGGTCCGCTGTCTGACTCTAAGTTCATGGATTGGATGTTGTCCTCCCGCGAACGGGCGTCCGGCTCGGGGAGCTCAGAAATCCGGACATAGTTGGTCCTCAAGATAGAGGAAAGGTCGCCGCATTGTTCCTCCACCACTGCAATATGATGGGTGACCGGTGGAGAATTAATCTCCCTTTGATCAGGTTTGAGCCCAATCCGATCATAGTCCGTAGCGACTCCCAAGGCGGCGATGCGATCCAAGAGCTTGTTTAAGGAGGAGAGCTCCATTGGATCCATCTGTTCGGCGAGTGCCGATTTGACGTGGAGGCTGTTTTCGATGACCCGAGAGTTCATCGTCGGCGCGGCGGCCGAACAGACGGTCATGATGAACCCGCCTAGCCGGAGAGTTTGGCCGACAGCCAAAGCTCCCTGAACAGTAGTACCGTCTTGAAAGACGAGACGAGACATCCTTCCTTCTGGCAACGGCACAGAGGGACTCTTAATGAAAGCACCAATGTCGGTGTCAAAACCGGCGGATCTCGGGTAGGGGGTCCCGAACTGTGCGTCTAGGCGGATGGTAACAGGAGGCAGGGGACACGAAGTTTTACCCAGGTTCAGGCCCTCTTGATGGAGGTAAAACCCTACGTCCTGCTTAATTAATATTGATGATATGGGTAGTACACGAGTAGATCTACCACGAGATCAGAGAGGCTAAACCATAGAAGCTAGCCTATTGTATGATTGTATGTTGTCCTACGGACTAAAACCCTTCGGTTTATATAGACACTGGAGAGGGCTAGGGTTACACAAGGTCGGTTACAAAGGAGGCGATACACATATCCGTATTGCCTAGCTTGCCTTCCACGCCAAGTAGAGTCCCATCCGGACACGAGACGAAGTCTTCAATCTTGTATATTCATAGTCCAACAGTCCGGCCAAAGGATATAGTCCGGCTGTCCGGAGACCCCCTAATCCAGGACTCCCTCAGTGATCCAGCTGTTGTTGACACAACATTACTACCATTTATGAGAAGCAATTGTATCTATACCTCGGGCATTGCTATGCTTCCCTATCGTGGCTATCACAATATGGGTCATGAAATAGGCCGCTTCAGCCTGGATGATCAGTCCTGCGTTGGTCTCGAGATTGATAGTAGCTGCCCCTTCCCAGAGAAACTCTGCTGGTTCAAAGCAAGAGTTTCCAATGCCGAGGAGTGGTTGAGCTGAAGTTCATTTCATTGCTTGTTATTTGTTGTGTGATGAAAAATTTAGTATTTACTAGAATGTTTTGTTGGAACTAATCTATAAGCCAACATGTATCCTCGTTGTCGTTGTGTGTTGATGACTTGTTGTATGTAATGAATGGTACATTTGCATATGCATGTCATAATCTCAATATATAAATGGTTTTCGACTCACTTTTTGGAGTGTTAGTGTCGTAGTAGTATAGCCAGCATCCGTAGTAGTATGAAGTTGCCACATCACATAGAACCAACCAATTGTTAGTTCTAGTTAGATCAACTAGAGCTAGGTGTCGCATGGAGGCCGAGAAATATGGTGATAGCGTGACTACGTGAGGTGGGCTTGTACGTAGTAGTATGATGTAGGCACAGGGCTTGTCGTGTTTCCTACTCCTTCGGTCTAAATGTGGAGAAGCTCTGGTCGAGTTCTTCCTCCTTTTGCCGACACGGGGACATCCAGCATCCAGGTCGTGTCATGCAAGAAAATGGAGTGGTAGTTGAAGCCACGTGATGTGCATCTTGGGTTAAACTGTAAATAGAATCTTACTACTCTTAAGTAACTCCAAAAGCGGCCACCAAAGATCTTTATTGGATTTGTTTTCATCACCAGCACGTCGAGGTGAAAGATGTGCAGGTTCAGTGGGTCCTCTTGCGTTTTCACTGACATGTGGGACCACATGTGAGCAAACACACGATGGGCTCCGCGCGTCTGCTGGCTGGCTGAGAAGAGAGATAGAGGAGGGCTAAGCACAGACTTTAGGAAATTTGTTCTACGTAACCAGCACCTCGATATAGGCTCGATATAGTGGGGTGGCATGGGCCATAACTAGCATTCACGTCTAGTAGTATGGCACACGCCACCCACACGAGTCCCATCCGACACCAATTTTATTGGAGTCCGTGCTACATCCATCTCTTCTCCCTCCTGTTTTCTCATCCATCACGTGGTAGGAGGGGTGGGGGTTTGCCGATAGTCGGTTTGCTCAATTGCGGTCCCACTTGTAAGTGAAAATGCAACACAACACGGATTCCCCCTTGAGCGGCGTGTCAGACCAACCATGTGGGGGTGTGATGTACGCGAACACGGCAGGCTTTTCCTTTTGAACTTGTAACTTGTAAAATTTGGTTCTGCTCCATGGCGCGACCGATAGGTAGAACTAACGATTTTCCCTAGAGTAATGAGAAGTTTGGTTCTGGCGCGGTTCATGCATGGAGTACATATGAAAATTATGAAGTTGATGTGAAAGGTAAGATAATTACTAGTAGTACCATATACTACTACATGGATTTGACGGAAAGATAAAGATACATATGGATCCATTAGCGACATCCTCACGCCCTAGTGCGCCCGGTGACCAACCGACGTGTGAGGAGCAGCGGCGTTGGCGGCGAGCTCAACGTTCTTATGAACAATGCTGTCCAAGGTTGCCCTGTGGGTCAAGAAGGCCAGCGACCTATCATCCTCCTCTGGCACGTAGTAGTCCTTGTGGACGATTTGCGCGTATACGTGGGTGATTGTGTCGACGGTGTCTTGCTGCGCCAGGTGCTGTGCGGCGAGCGCAACCTCGAGGTGGACATTCTCCGGCGCGATGGCGGGCAGTCATAGGGCCACCAGTGCATCGAAGAGGTTGTCACCATAGAGGCCATTGAGGGTGGCGGGAATCACAGAGCCTGGGCGCATGGGCTGGAGGCGTACGTCAAGGTCGTCCGCGAGCTTCTTGACGACGGTGAACTTGTCGAGGAAGCCGACGAGGACCTTGTCGAACAAGGAGACGAAGCTATCGTCCAAGCGGCCTCTCGCCCTGGCGGCATCAAGCATGACCTGGAGATGTTCCTCGGTGCCGGGCGGCAGGCCGGCATCATGGACCATCTGGCACAACCGGCTGATGCTCGCGCTCATCGCCTCCATGGGTCTAGCTTCTAGTCAACTGATCTTGCGATTGGAGTGATCACTCTTGCCCTTGGTTGGGGTGTGTATTTGCATAGGATTTCGTAGATTGGACTGGCAGGGAGAAGTGCAGACTATGTTGCATTCACGTGTGTGTTTGCCATCTACTCCTTGGCCCTCTACTGCACCTGCCTTTGGCTGAATGACAGGTGGGCCAGCCACCTGTTGGGCCCACGAGTCATTCACCCAAACGCAGGTGCAGTAAGTCAATGAAGCTGCGTCCCCCTCTGTCCCAAAACACTTAGGCATGGTACATTAACTCCCTCCTCGTTTCTTATTTCGTGACATATCAACCAATGAGAGATGTGGGCCGTGCATGCTTTCAATGACTTGAGACTACCAAACATGACATGCAGTGGTTAGTTCATTGCATGTAATCCTATTAATTAGCAAAAAGACATTATATTCTCTCGCTTTCCCCTTCGTCTTGGTCACGGTGCACAACCTAAGAGCATTGTTAATACTTAATAGTATAGCCAGCTGCTGGCTATATGATGATGCCATGTCATAGTAGAGCCATTACTTGTAGCCACTCATACAATAAGGTTAGCTATAAGGCTCATCTTCTCTCTCTCTCTTTCTCAATATTTATTGTATATCGGCCTAGGAATCCGCATATAGCTAGGCTCTTGTATGAGAGCCCACTCCTCTTTTTCACTTGCTCTAAGATGACTTAGACTAGCCATAGTGGGAGTAACTTCAGCAGTAACATCGAGTCCAACTCAACAAATTTGCTTATGTGGCAATGAGTTAATGAGGAGAGAGGTAGTTTGAGTAACTTAGTTAGTTATTACTGTAACATCTCATGTCCCAATGCAAGATGAGTCTATAACCTAACAAATGAGGCTTTTCATGTTACCATACTTATGTTACTACCCACTATGAAAGGTAGTACTAGTGTATGTTACTCTTCATTGTGGCTAGTCATACACCTAGACGGAGGGAGTAGTCTCAAGTCATTGGATGCATACGCACCCCACGTCCCGTTTTTGTATCGGGTGATTTCTTTTCTCGTGGCAAGAAACAGGGAACAAGGTGGGTAGTTAATGCACCGCGCCTAAAAGTTTTGGGATTAATATTTGGTTTTCGTAACGTGACTAATGCTCCAGTATGGAGGGAGTACAATAGTAGTCTTTGATTGCAATTTTTTGTTGGTAGCTTACAAAGCTGAGCACTTGGTGAGTAGAATAGTAGTCTGATTGATGAGACTTCAGATTTGAGCCATCTACCGGAAGGAATAAAACAATACACCATGTATTTATTTACAGAGGGAGTAGTACATTTTTTGTGACATGCATTACTAGATATTGCTAGTCAAATACTAAATCCAGATGGGCGTGGTAGTACTACTAAATCTAGACGTGGTGCTAGTACTAGCCGTGTTTGACATAATTTCCCATGCGTAGATGCCCGTGCATTGCACGGAACACCAAGATTGGGGGTGGACGGCGCCGGCAGCGGCCATCGCACCAGATTTTTCCATGGGAGGAGATAAAGCTGACAGTAAGAGACAAGGAGTTGTTTGTAAATAAGGAACAAGTGCGAGCATCTTTTTGCAAAACTGGAGAAGTTTGGTTTGTATGCGTCAGATCTAGATCTGACGGCTATTGGTGAAAGATGGCAGGCACAACATCATCACCAACTCAGGACCTCTTTGATTCGCAGGATTTTGAAAACTCAGGAATATGACATGGCAATATTACAAGTTTCAAACTGATATTACAAATGTTAGGAGTAATGCTGCACCTACGAAGAGGGAATCTAGGAAGTTTACGTAAGAACTTTAGTTACTTTAGGTCGATGCAGCATTATCGTACAAACTAAAATCCACCGCCCTGACAAGTCACTAATGGGCAAATAAATTTTCAACTCTTTGGGCACTTGATGTTTCAAAAACAAATTCAGCTTCTGCGGAGACTTTGTCATTTAGGCTTAGATGCTTGCGGTGATCAGCACGCCATTCATTGTTGCACCAGAGAACGCCAAACCTCATTACCTTGAGCACACTTGCCTCCAGAACAAAGAACCTGGCCAATTTAATCTCAGATGTGCTGCCTCGATAGTCGATCAAATCAATTTATGTAAGATGGAGATCAAGGCATTCGATGAGATTGTTATAGTGCAACACATTTTTCACTTTCAGGTCTTTTTTATCTGCAAAAGAAGAGAACATATTAGAGCAGCTGGCTGTATAAGATTGTCATGTGTCATCAAGAGGTACCAATATCATTCGCTCATACGATAGGGTTGGCTGGCTAGTGATATTTTTTCACTCTCTCTCTCTCTCTCTTTCTCTTTCTCTTTCCTCTCATTCACCTAGGAGCACGTGAGGAGATTGGGCATTTGTTGCCTTCCACTATGTGGCCGATGCCATATTTCTCAAAAGTGTGCCACATAATACACATCGATGTCAAATCAAAAGATTTTGCCACCGCTCTCGTGATGTGAGAGAGTTGGCACCGCTGTGCACACAGACCCACATGTATAAACAAATCAATCAAAACAACTACACCAACCTCTCACTCTCCCAAACAAGTGTTTTTTATTGCATCGATCCTCTCTCTCTCTCTCTCCCACGCAAGTGTTTTTTCATTGCTTGAGTTAATTTGGCACCGGAGCAAAGTAGGTGATCTAGATTGGGGCACCAGGTGAACAATGGAGGGGCATCAATGCCAAATGCCTCACAAGTGAATTTGGCACGTGTTTTGGCCTACATAGTGGAGGGCCGTTATAGCCCACTTTTGTACTACCTCGTATTTAGTGTAAAATTTCGACCATAGATTTACCTAAGTAAATGCCGACGCATGTCACCAAAAATTATACCATTTCAAATTATGTTCAAATACGTATCCAACGATATAATTTGTAGTGACATGCATTAACATTTTGTCAGTTAAATCTATGGTCTAATTTTGATACTACAAAATAGGAAGAGTAAACTAGGACGGAGGTAGTACTTGCTCTTAGGGTAACCATAGAGTTACTAGTCTAAGTTAATTTCCACTATGACTAGCCTAAGCTACTATATTAGTACAAAAAAATGATGCAGGTGATCACGTGAGAAAAAAATACTAAAAACATTTCTTTCAGTGCAGTGCGTAGATGCCGTTTTGAAAACTACACTTGTCATCGTAATTTGGAAAAATTACGAAAAAAATTGAGCTACATTGTGATTACCTTTTACTAATAGGAAAGAAGTTTCACCTTGATGAGTAGCTTCTCAGTGCATGGAAAGCATGTAAGGAATCCAACAACTTGATCCAGATTGGGGCCGATAGATTTTATTGCCAAGATCTTCACTGTGCGCATAGACTGGGTCAAGCTTGTGGGAATCATTTTCTAGAAGACGGTTGTAAATACATTAAGAAGAAATTTTAAAATGTGAATTTCAAGAAGATGGAGAAGAAGATGAGTGCTATACCTGAACGATTACGCATACAATAAAGAGTTCGGAGAATTTGGCAAAGGAGTACACCAACGCTGTCAATTTCGGCGCATCAATGACCCTGATTTTTGTTGGACCTTCTAGATCAGATACAAGCAATCTCTCAAGGAAAGGCGCATTCTCAATGACCATAACATGGAACAGCAGGAGTGATCTCTTACCAATTGATGTCTTGTCGCGGGGCCAGCAATACACATAAATCCATCGGAGATTCGTCGAGGCGATGTGGAGGCTAATGAACCCGTGGATCTACTCAAGATGAAGGTACTCGAGCGCAGTACAGCTGCGGAGCAGGTGCTCCATAGCCTTCTTCGAGCTGCCAATGTCGAAGAGGTCGAGCTTCTTGAGTTGAGGGAGAAGAAGGGCGTGCACGGCATTAATCTGGGGAAGATAGCAGGAGCTGAAGCTGGCGCGGCGCAGCGTTGGCATGAGGCGGAGCGCGGATGGCGGCAGAGAGTGACATCGTCTAGCTTCAAAGCTGAGCTCCTCGAGCTCGTCTAGGGCCGGGGATAAGAACCACTCGTCGAACCTGGCTTGGACCTTGCAGTTGGTACTGAACATGCGGATGTCAAGGCATCTGGCTGGCCCAGGGTGCGATGAAAGGATCTTGGAGACTGCGGCCATGCGTTTGCACTCCCCGTTGTAGAGGCAGCTGTCGATGGTGAGGTTGAGGGGGACGCGGCACCAGAGGGGGCGCCACCGCCGGGAGAGCAGGGCGGTCCGCACGAAAGATTTGGTGGGGAGGAGGCCGATCATGACGAGCAGCATGTCATCGGGGACGCTGCTGATGAAGTCCAGGCTCGCCGGATGTAGTTTTGGCTTGAGCCGCCTCCGCTTGTTGGCTGCCTCAGCGTCCATCTCAACCGGCGGCGACGCCAGTGTACACATGTGCTGGTGTGTGTTGTGTGTTGGCCTGCTGGGTGTGTGCGAGTGCGTCCTTCTGTGCATGCCACCGCGAAGTGGTGAATTGTGTGCGAGTGCATCCTTCACGCGGAAGAAGTGCGTCCTCAATGCGCCCTCAATTTACTAGCGTGCGGGGTGCTACTCCGAGTGGTTTCAACTTTGTTTACTTCACCGCGTGTCAGATGGGCCTCTAGTTTACTTATTTTCACCCACTGCCACATGGGCCAGCACACGAAGATAGAGAACACGAGCTGACAAGGCAGCATGTGGACAGGTTGACCGGTCAACTAAACAATATGCGGAGCTATACGCTGACACAATGAGCGTATAATCCGTTGGTATAGAGAGTTCGAGTGAGAGGGGAGGCCCATGAGGGATAGCAGAGAGAGAGAAAGAGCTACTCCCTCCATTCGATAATGTAGTGCCAACATTTTTTTAAAGTCGAATTTTTGGAACTTTTACCAAGTTTATAAAGAAATTACTTATATCTACAATACCAAAGATAAATGATAGTATGAAGTAAGTACATGTTGTGATGAATCTAATGATTGTTCCATATGTAAATGTTTTTCTCCACATATACCTGGTCAAACTTTTATGAGGTTTGACTTTTCAAAACATCCATATGCTTATGGACGTGAGAGAGTCCCTAACTAGAGAGAGAGAGTGAAATAGAAAGAGTGAGTGAAAAAAGTGTGTGTGCCTGTGTGAAAGACACATGGACAACATGTGATAAAAGTAGAGAAAAGGCGTGTGTGTCTTATGCAAACATATCACACATGCATCTTCGACAACGGAAGAAAGGTGAGGAGATAGTGTGTGGTTGTGTGCAACCGAGAGAGAAAGACCCCTAGCACGTGGCCAAGAGGGGTCTAACAAACATGGGAGAGAGGTCGAGAGAGATGTACAGAGAAAATGCAGACATGGGGAGGAGAGAGTGTATGTTTGTCATAGAGAGATCCCTTGGAGATCGTGATGGGACTACATGGGTGGGAGATCGAGTGACAAGGTGTGTGCGCGATAGAAGATACGACGAGGGATATCGAAATAGACATATGGATGGAAGGAGACAATACGTGTGTTCCAGATGGCTAGTGAGAGATAATCATACTTAGGCGGGAGTGCGTGTGCCTATGATGGAGTGAGGGATTATCATACTTAGGGGGGTGCATCTCACATAGAGAGAGAACAAGGGCGGAGAGTGTTGGATGGGTCTATATGTAGCGTGAGCAAGACATGTGTATATGTGAACCCGGGAGATATAATGTTTGAGAGAGATAGAGGAGCCCCGATAAGGCTGAGTGGTGCGTCAGATAGCTGAGAGGGGGAAAGAGTTATTCCATCCGCTTGATAATGCAGTGCATGTAAATTTTTTAGAAGTCGAACTTTGGAAACTTTGATCAGGTTTACGCAAATGTTATTTATATCTACAATACCAAAGATACATCATACGAAACTACATCTCATGATTAATCTAATGGTATATGTTTGCCGTTCTAGATGTAAATGCTTTTCTCCATGTACATGGTCCAACTTTGTGATGTTTGACTTTTCAATAAATCTATATGCTATGGACCGAAGAGAGTGCCTAAGTCGAGAGAGATCAAGTGCATGTGAAGGAGAATGAGTGAGTGTGCAAAAAGAGTATGTGTGTGAAAGAGAAAGGGACAACAAATGATAAATTAGAGAGAGTGTGTGTTTTTTGTTTCTTATGCAAACATATCACACATGAATCTCCGGGATAGATAAAGCGAGGTGAGGAGATACACAAAGATAGCTAGTGCGTGATTGTTTGCAATGGAGAGAGACACCCCTATAGCACATGTCCAATAGAGGTCTGGCCAACAAGGAACAAAGGTCGAGAGGGACACATGGAGAACATGGATGCATGGGGAGGGAGAGAGGGTGTGTTTGTGATAGAGAGATCCCCTCGAGATCGTGAGGGGACTATATGGGTGGGAGATCGAGGGAGGTGCGTGCGCGATAGAAAGATGCCCTGAGAGTAATCGAGACGGGCCATGCACATGTTTGTGATGGAGACTAAGATTAGCTAGTCATACACATATAGGGGGACTGTGTGTGCCTACATTTGAGTGAGAGACCATCATACTTGGCTAGGCATGAGATTGTGTGTGTGTGCGTGTGAGATGGAGAGATAACGAGCGAGAGAGATAGAGTTTGAGATGGGTCTATCGAGTGCGAGTGAGATGTGCATGTGTATGTGTGACCCAGGTAGATGGAGAGTTTGAGAGAGAGAGGGAAGAGCTCTGAGATGATAGAGTGGTGCGTGAGAGAGTTACGGGCAACGAGCCAAGGAATTTGTGTTCGTACGATGAGTGCACCAAAGATATTTAGCTTGGACTAGAGAATCACACATAGTGTGCGAGAGAGACCTATAGATGGAGTATATATGCATGCGAACTAGACAGCCCCCCCCCCCCCCCCCCCCCCCCCCGCACACACACAAAGAGAGAGAGAGAGAGGGGTAGGGACCAAAAAGGTTTGTGTGTTGGATGCGTGCGACAGAATTGAAGATTGTCGGCGAGAGAGAGGGAGAGAGAGAGAAAGAGCAGGAGTCCGGAAGAGGGGGAGGTCGTGTTTTATGCATCAAAGACTGATATAAACCATGTTTCGATATATACTTGCATTCAAATATTTAAATTGGAGAACATGTTGTCTGCAATCCACACATGAACGGAGATATGCGTATATCAAACAATTTCATTAATTTGACTTTCAACATGTTCATGGAGTACTATAATACTGTACAACATGCTACTCGATTGAGGTGTTCAATTTTGGATTTAGTTCACTATTTTGACCTGGTGAATGAGCTATTTCATTGAATCGAGATATTTCATTTTGGGTTTGATTCCCGTTTTTGAGTGGGTCAACTATTTGTCACATAGTAAATCGCTAGCAACGAGCATGTAAAAACACATTACTCCCGAGCATCATCTCTCCATCTAAAAAAGAAGTGGCAAGCTAATATTTCAAAATTTGATTCGAATGGACTTGGTAAGGTAGACGTGGATGCTCGTTCTCCCAAAATTTGAACGAACTGTTAAACACCCTCTGCTCGGTGGAATTCGCCCGAGCAAATAAATGGGAAACGTGAAATTACCGGCCTATGTGGGACACACATCAATTGGCCCGTTGTACATCGATGGTAGGTTCGTAACTTCATCCAAGCGCGCCTTCTCCTCGGCCAAAATGACATGTGCCGAATAATTCATAAACCATTGTCGGCAAAACACCCTCTCCTCGCCCAAAATTGCCGCGCCCACTATATTTGAAAACACTCCCTCCTCGCTCGAAATCGCTCGCGCCCACTATATTTCAAAACACGCCCACCTCGCCCGAAATCGCTCGCGCCCACTATTTGGGAGAAGCAAAGTTACTCTACTATCCCCGACCCTCAGTACACAGACCCAAGCCAAGAAGCCTAAAGGCAGGGGTAGAACTGTAACCCCCCCGCCCCCCGCCCACACACACACATTTCAGACAAATGCGTCCGTAATACATGGTTCCCCCTCCCAATTCCCCATTCATACCTCGTGGGCGCCAAATCACCTTCTCCCTGGAAGCTCCCTTCTCCCGAGACGCGAAACCTCAACCCCTCCTCCATGGCACGCCCCCACCGCACCAAATTCACAACCGCCCTCCTCTCTAATCCCACAGACGCTGCCCATTTGCCGTTGTGCACAGAGCCGTGTGCCTCTTACTCCGTGCTTCCGGAGCTGCCTCGACGATGGCCACGTGAACCATACCGGAGCCGGTTCTCCCCCGCCGTTGTTCACGGTGCCGGAGCGGCTCCAACTTTGGACCCGTCCAGAGCCCCGGTGCTGCTTCCCCGTAGCCGTCGACCATCGCGACATCTCTGCTTCCCCGTCGTCGGTAGACACCGCAACCGCGCCGGCCTCACCGACTAGGCATCTGGAGTTTCCTACTTCACCGGGCTTCCAGATAGGTCGCACCCTCATCTCAAATCACTTTATTTAGGCATCAGTTGTCTGAATTTTTATTCTGGGCCAATAGATTCCCAATGGGAAGCAGCACCCCTCGAGCCGGCGGAGCTCCTACGCTATCGGTTGGCTGGTCTCTAACATAAGGGTGCGGGGGTGCAAGTTCCCCACGGAAGCAGTGCTTAGATGGCTATCTTAGAGTTGCGTGGGTTGAAGGTACTGTCGCTACTGGATTTGGATGATGGCGAGTCTTTGTGGATTGGCCCGGGGGCGGCGCAACCACAGCAGTGCGGTGGGGCGGGGAGCGGGGTTTTGGTCGGGCCCACGGATGGCGGACGCAGGCTGCTTTGCCGGTGGTCACTGGCTCTTCGGGGAAGATTCCGAACAGTGTCATCCAGGAGGCAGAAGACGGCCATCAAGCCATCTGTCATAGATCGGATAGTACAAAAATAAAATAAAATCATGTGACCCCAATTTAGTCTTCAGTCAACAAACGTGTGACCACTCTCATACCTTGTTGTTGATCTCTTAGGGTATTTCTTCAGATCAGAGAGATGTGTCATTCTTAACAATATTTGTTTTCTGCATCTTCAGCCACACCGTCTTCCGACTCACCGCAGCTTCTCCAACAAGGGAAGCATACACTAGAAGGGAGCTATAGTCCCCACTCAACAGTTCCCTGCATCGAATGCACGTGCCTGACATGGACAACCACAACAACTGCAAGGCCAACGACAAGTCAGCACATGATGCTCACTCCTATGGATGGTGGCCAGATAGGTTGTACCATCATCTTACTTGTGTGCAATATTTATGGCTTTGTTATTCATCTAAGCATGGAAAATAGATTATCACATTTCACTGTATATTCATGCTGATCTCTTACGGGTCATGTTCAGGAGGTAACGTCGTTCCATAGTTCAGCTAAGAGACTTGTTCTTTAGGTAATGTTGTTCCATAGTTAACATCCATCAGCCAATGCTATCCCACGGGCTGGTGATTATAATATTATACCACTTCTAGTATAACCTATGTTGTTCCTTAATACTTTTGTGTGCCATCTAGTTAATCTCGAGTACAAACGATACATATTCTGTATATTTCATCTGTGTTCTCCCTTTAGTTTTTGAGACCTGTTGGTGCTAGTTAACCCCATTCCTACTATTTATGTCGTCTCCTACATGCACTCATTACATAAATCTAACTACTAGTTGTCTTCCATGCATGTCAGATATAATTGCACACACCGATTTATCCATAAGAACCTCACGGAGCAATGTAACGGCCAACAAACTTGATGTCAATGATACCCAATATGATGGAACATGTAAAGGAAGTTCTTCACAAGACTTGCAAAAAGATAATGAATCCAATTCACACCATAAGGTCCTTGCTCTAACTTGGCCCTTGATATGGGTACACCGTGCATATAATGTCCTAGAGTGCATCTACTCTGTTGCAATGCCTTGTGCTTAGCCTGCTGATCATGCACGTAAATATGGCATGCCTTCCTGTTTTTCAGTACCTATTCCATTCATGATAACATGTTTTCAAATTCAAGTACCGTCATTCTACTCTATCATAATGCCATATGCTTAGTTTGGACATCATGCTTCTCAATATCTTATGCATTGTTATTCATCAGTATGTACTTCACCTATCTACCATACCATGTTTTTTACATTGAAGTGATGTTCTAGTGGTCTCTTGCAATGCCATCTTAGTTTCCCAATCATACACACATATGTTTCCTTAGTGTTTTTCTGTATGTATTCCGCTAGCATACAGTTTTACATTCAAGTAGTGTTTTTTTACACTATTGTCCAATCGTATCCCTAGCTTTTACATCATACTCCCTCCATCCGGATTACATGTCGCAGAAATGGATAAAACTAGATGTATCTAGAACTGAAATACGCCTAGACACATCCATTTATTTCCGGATGGAGGGAATACATGTCAATATGTCATGCCTTTCTATTCTTCAGTACCCATTCCGTCTTTGTTGTAGCATGTTTTATAATTAAAGCACCATTCTTCTATGTAAGGCATGCAAGGGGAAGACGCCTATGTTAGAATCTGAAGGGTTACAAACAAGGTCTTTGCAAAAGATCCAAATGCTAGGAGATAATAAACCAACTCCAGTTTTCATTGATACTGCTCCAGCACAGAGAAACCCAACTCCCACTGATAATAAGAAGATTCCAGTGGCCAAAGAACTAGTCCACTCTAGTCCAGCAAAAATATGTCAACTCCATTGTAAGAAGCGTGTGCGTATCCTCGCATCATTAAATTTAATAGCATTCTGATCATATTTTCTACATGTTTCTTACACATCTCTCTTTTAGAAAATAAGGTTAAATGATAGAAGACTTCCTCCATTGGGATCGTATTCGAGGAAAATATCTTGCGGGAATTCTCTGTGCTCCAATGCTGATGTAAGTACCTGTTGTATATCACTATATTTTTACATCAGCATGTATTTTGTTAATCTGCGTGAATCCAACCTTTATCTGATCTAAAATTAGTTGTAGCAAAATGTCAAAGGCGCCAATGTTGGTTTTTGTAAGGAAAATTGCCTGGTAGTTTTGCATACTGAGCCGCATCAGTGTACTATCTCATATCATGCACATTACTGAATTGTAGTGCTGCTCTTCTTGCCCATTCATTCATTTTATCAATGTTGCTTTCGTATTACCTTACCTAGCTGATGATATATGTGCCATATTGTGTTAATTTGGTGTAGGCTAGTAGCCCAAACGTTCGTTGTGTCAATGTTGCTTTCCTATTATCTGACCTGTCCAATGATAGCAATGCTAGTGTGTTAATTTGGTGCAGGCTGCTAAAGATAAGAAGACAAACTCTGAAAACAGCAAGGCAACCCCATTTTTTCTTTCCAATAAATCTAGGCCAGGTAATATGGCAATAACTCATGATTAATTTGTTCGGTTCCCCTCCTAATTTATGTTATGATGCAGTGGTCGAGACACTTTCCACTATCAATAATACAAGCCTACCAAAATCGCCATCTGAATCTATTCAGTTTCCTCTGTCTCGAATGCAACAGAAAATATGTATGTTTGTGAACCAATTAATGGCTGAAGCAATGATGGAAATGGTGGAGGAAGCAGAGGTGCACATTCGTGCGCAACAACAACTGATCAATGTTTTTAGAGACGGTGTAGCAAAGCAGCAAGAACTTTCCCACATGCTTATGGGCATCATCCACGTTGAGTTGCAGATTGTGCCGTTGTAGATCGTTATTTTCTGTTCATTTATTTGCACTAGCATCAATCTTTGATTGCCCAGTGGATTTAATTTCCTGTAATATATGTTGGATGTGCAACGTTTTTCCCTGTATGTCGTACCTTTGCTTGATCGGTTTTGGTCCTGTGCATAATTGCTCGTTGTAATGGGCTCAAATTAACTAATTGGGCCTAAAGACATGTACAAACTTTAGTGGTCCCATTAAGCTAATGGGCCGTTACCAGGCCGAAAGTTAAGGGTCGGCCCTCTTACCTCCCGGGTCGCTAACAGGCCGACATCGAAGCGGGCGACAGGTGGGCCCATTTGATTTCACGGGCCATTAACTGGTCATTACTAAGGTCGGGCTACATATGGCCCAACTATACTGTGGGCCTTTAGCAGGCCGAAAGAGACAGCGGGCTCGTACTGGACCATGAAGAGCATGGGCCGCTAAGAGGCCGAAAGTCAGGTCGTATAGTAAATGGCCCAATTGTGTTATGGGCCTTTAGCAGGCCGAAACAGAAACTGGGTTGGTATTGGACGATGAAGAGCATGGGCCATTAAAAGGCCAAAACTCAGGTCCGACTACAAATGGCCCAACTCAATTATGGGCCGTCAACAGACTGAAAGACACACCGGGCCGGGAATTGGCCCAACACTTAAATGGGTCGCTAAAAGGCCGAAACTAAGGTCCGACTACAAATGGCCCAACTCATTTATTGGCCGTCAACAGGCTGAAAGACACACCAAGCCGGAAATTGGCCCAACACTTAAATGGGTCGCTAAAAGGCCGAAAGATGTACATCCTGAAAATTGGCCCATCTCTTGAATGAGCCGTTAACAGGCCCAAATCACATCGGGCCGATATTGAGCCCAAATATATAGCGAGCTGTTAACGGGCTCGAACTGACGATGGGCTGCAATGGTGTCAAATCTTTAATGGGTCGTTGACGACCGAATTGGCACATCTTGTATGGGCCATGGGCTTAAATGGACCTGACATAAGTAGGCCTTATATGGACCGGCCTACTAATTTTTACTAGGGTGGCCTTTTTCACCGGAATGGGCCACTGTCCGGTCGTGCCACCTGTCGACCTATCATAGGCGCCTCCTGTCCAATGAGTGGATGACATCTCTCCCAACTGTGAGCCAACACGTGTTTCCTCTAGCCAACGAGAATTTTACACGTGAAAATCCCCATTTGTCCGGGCTGTTAACGGATTATCGGATCAGAAACCGGACCCGATAGCTTAACAACAACCCGTTATGATGGATGCCACGTGTCGGTCACCCTTGACAAAAGCACTTTCATGACGCGCCATTTATCGTCATGGAAGTGGACACTTCCGTGATGATAATTTTGGTAATGTCATGGAACACTTCTATGACAGCATAGGTATGACTACCTTGATTCTATCATAAAATTGTCATGGATGTACATGCATGATAGAAAATGTGACCTACTATGACAAACACGTATCATAACGGAAGTGTCTTTTTTTAGTGTTTGTAGATTGCAAACCATAGATTACGATCTCTTCGTAGCAAGAACGGGTTGGAGACCGTTCAAAGCTTTGTCCCCAGTGGAGTCGCCAAAAAGTGTGTTCGCACATGAACACGTCACTGTGTACCTCCAATGAGGAGGGTGATGGACTACAGCTCACGTCGAAGGACGCCCGTCCGGAAGCACGGTATGCAAGCAATTTGGCGGACGCTTTTGAGGACCCGAAACCCCACACACTAGGGAGTGACCTCATCAGGGCGCGTGGCGGCTATAGGCTGCCCTAGGTCGACCTGATCCCTCCTAGTGCCTCAAGGTTTGCCGCCGTGCAACAAGAAGAACAAACGAAGAACAAGGAACAAGAAGAACAAGTGAGAGAGATAAAGGTAAAGGTAAAAAGTGGTAGATTAATTTTTCAATTGTGTGTTGTTCAATAAGCCATCACCTATCATCTATTTATGAGCTGGTTGGACTTCTCGTACAAGAAAAGGACTCCAAATCACGTCCAAATCTTTCCAAAATTAACCAAACTCGGATTTAGGTAAGTCTGAGACAACAGTTCAGTTTTTAGGTCCCACAGGCCACAAACCACCTCGGATGAAGATGAGCTCGAAAGAGTATTCTGCCATTTTGACGAGACGAACAACTTTCGTGTTGAATATTTTTTGATTCGAGGCCGTCTTGAGGGTTGAAACGATCGTGCAATATAAACAACTAGTGGCGCTACCTATCACATATGTCTGATTGGGCACGCCACTTTTTGCCTGGTGGTAGGGCCGCACTCGAATGGCCCTAACTTTTGCATACGATCTCGGATTGAGATGAGTTTTATATCAAAATCAAACGCTTCGACGAGACGAATACAAGCCATTTATAATATTTTCTCATATGAGGTCCCCTTGGGGGCTTAATCGGCCAAACTGTACTCTGAATATAATATTTTAGTACTTTGAGCATAGTTTCGGCCTTCAAGATGAAATCGGACGGTGATGGCCCAAAGTTCAAAGATGTTCATGCCGACTATACGAAACTCTTTCATGTAGATCACTTCTCCATTTGAGTCCATCTTAGTTAAGTTCTTGATCGTGCCAAAATCTGGTGTCAACAGAGTGATTCAAGGCAATTGTCTATCATTTGATATAAAGAAATCAATACTCAGGCATACTAACAAACTATCATGCCCTTCAAAATAAAGAATGCTAAAGAATGCTATCCCTACAAAATCATATAGCCCATCATGCTTAGTATTCCTAGCATAAAGATATTAATCATGAACTACCCCGATGAAAAGCCAAGCAATTGGATCATACCCTTTAACGCGCTTCAGCATTTTCAACCCCACACAATACATGAGCGTGAGCCATGGATATAGCACTATAGGTGGAATAGAATGCGGTGATAGAGATCAATAAGGGGAGGTCAAAAAGGAAGAAAGTATCGCATCGATGCGACCAATCAATAGGCTATGGAGATGCCCATCAAACGATGTCAATACGAGGAGTAGGGAATGCCATGCAGTGGATGCACTAAGAGCTATAAGTGTATGAAAGCTCAACGGAAACTAACTGGGTGTGCATCTAACTCGCTTGGTCATGAAGACCTCGGGCATTTGAGGAAGCCCATCATCGGAATATGCAAGCCAAGTTCTATAATGAAAAATCCGCACTAAAATATGAAAGTGACAACGCAAGAAACTCTCTATATGAAGAATGTGGTGCTACTCTGAAGCACAAGTGTGGTAAAGGATAGTAACATTGCCCCCCGCTCTTTTTCCCTCATTTTTTTGTTAGGCCTTTATGGCCTCTTTTTATTATTATTTTTTGTCCGGAGTCTCATCCCGACTTGTCGGGGAATCATAGTCTCCATCATCCTTTCCTCACTGGTATAATGCCATAATAATGATGATCATCACGCTTTTATTTACTTACAACTAAAGATTACAACTCGATAACTAGAACAATATGACTATATGAATGCCTTGGGTCGTTGTCGGATTACGGGTTCCGGCAAACCCTTGAGGTTCGAACACTGGGGTGCGCACGAAGATCTTTCTCCCCCTAGCTCACGCTCTCGCAACGATCGCAAAGCCTAGCTCACCGAACCCAAGGAACAAAGGACACAAGAGTTTATACTAGTTCGGGCCACCGTTGTGGTGTAATACCCTACTCCAGTGTGGTGTGGTGGATTGCCTGGTAGGCTGGGGATGAACAAGTACAAGGAAAGAACAGCCCGCTGAGGAGAGGTGTTCTTGAGCTCGATGAGCTTGTGTGGTTGGGGATGATCTGAATTATCCATCTCCAGATGAGCCGATCCTAACTACGGTGGTGGCTAGCCCTATTTATATAGGCCCGGGTCCTCTCCCCAAATATTAGGCGGGAAGGGATCCCACAACGACCAATTTGAAGGGGGACAATGAGTACAAGTTATCCTGACAAAAGCTGGTCTTCGCCTGCCAAAGGCTCTGGTGGTGACGCCGTCGTGGGCTCCGTGATGACCTCCATCTTACCGTCCTGCTGGTCTTGGTCTCGTTGCACTGATATAGAAACCTTTGCCTGACACCTCGGGACTCCTCGCCTGCGCCTGCCTCTTTAGCACCAAAGAGGAAACTGGCACTCTGCACTCGCTGGCGCCCACCTGGCCTTGGTCGTCATGGCTCACGTCACGGGAACCTCACAAGGTTCCCCTTGCCTTGATCTCTCCGCTCCTCGCGAGCCAGCCTAGTGAGGCTGCCCCTGACGAGGTCTTGTGTCATCCGCCTCGTGAGGCTTGGCCCCTCGCGAGGGTCTTGAGTGTTGGTTGATGAGGATGGGTCGTACCATGCCGTTGGAGGAGCCACGCCTTGGGCCGCAGGCAGGCAAGTCTGGGTACCCCCGTTCCCAGGATGCCGACAGTAGCCCCCGGGCCCAAGGCGGGCTCGTGCTTGGTTTCGCAGTGAAGCCAAGGGTCAAGTGCGGAGCGCCGTGGGCCCTAACGGCCTGCAGCCTTGATTGACGTGTGGCGATTGATGGGACGTGGGCGTCTTCGCTTCCCCATGCTGCCTCGGCAACTGCCCGCCTTGACAAAAAGGCTGGCGCACGCCGCAATGTCTTCATTGCTTGCCTTCGTCTTGCTCTAGATCCCCTTTCTTGCTCCTCGCTCCCAAGTCTCCAGATCTGCACCAATCCTCCTCCATGCCCGCCATCGATGGCTCCCAGCAAGGCAAAAGCCACCCTTCTGCCCTCTTGGTATGAGCCGGCCCTGAACTCGCCCAGCATCTCGGAGAAGAATCTCATCGCCACACTCCTGATGACGGCGGAGGACGGCGATGATAAGAGGAAGACCGCGCTTCGGGTTGGCTCTACTGAGTAGGAGGCCACCGGCAGCACCTTCTATTCTTTCTTCATGAGCAGCATTGTAGCGGGGTTGGTTCCCCCCTTCTCCGATTTCTTCTACTCCGTCCTCAGCCATTACAAACTGCACACCCTCCATCTTCATCCCAACGCTGTCCTCCTTCTGTCGATTTTCGCCTTCTACTGTGAGGCATACGTCGGGGTGATTCCATCCGTGGCGCTGCTGCGCCACTTCTTCTATCTCCAGATCAAGGACGGCCATTGCTCGGGGTGCGCCAACTTCGTTGCGGCCAACAAGACCAACGCGATCTCGAAGGCCGGGAAGAAGGCTGAGGGCTTCAGGAGCAAGTGGGTCCTAATGGACGCCAAGTGCTCCCACCCCCTGCTTGTGCTGCCGACGGGGATGCCCATGTCTCACGGTGGGTGGTTCCGCGCGAGGCTCACCGACCCCGGGCGGAGCATGTGTTGGAGAAGATGACCTCTGATCTGAAGCCTAACGACCCAAATGTGGCGAAGCTGACGGGGGCCATGATTGTCAAGGAATTCCCGTCGAAACACGTGGATCCGCTCCAGGCACACTCGCGCGCCTTGTGGAATCTTGGGGACGAGGGTGATGACCTCCGCCTGCGTCCGGATGCCTTGTCTGACGAGGAACTAGGCTCGGCTCTACGCTCCCTGGTCGGGGACGACTAGGGGTACCCTCCTGACACCTTCATTCCTCTATACCGCCGTTCAGACGAAGCGAAGGTTGCTGCCTCCATGCCCGTCTTCGATGGGCGTGGGCTCGTGCCGCCGACGCCCTCTGATGCCTCGGTAGCGACAACCCCGGTGGTGGTGTCCTCTGGCCACTCTGACGGGGAGGAGGAGCAGGACTCGGAGGCGACCCCGGAGGGGACCGGGGAGACCTTCCCTCCGTGCAAGGCCGATCTCCTTCGCGCCCTGCCTGATGATGACGACGCCGGTGACCACCCGTTGAGGGTGGTCCTGCCCCCTGCTGGGTCACCACAAGGTCCAAGGTCACCCCCTCAAAGAAGTCACCAATGGTCGTTCCGATGAAGAGCGGGTCGGCACTGGTCTCTTAGGGCGATGCTCCTGCCCTGGTGCCGTCTGGTGCTGCCGCCAGGCCGGCTGATGCCTCTTCATTTTCTCTAGGAGCCCGCGCACCGGTGCTCCAGACCGTGAGGCCCTTGGGATCCATGCTCCTGGAGAGGGCACGAGACTACACCGCTATGGACCAGTAAGCATCCTGTCCTGACTTTGTTTTTACTCTCGCTTCCGCTGCTGCTTCCTGATGTTCCCCTCTTGCATTATCAGACCGACGCTGTCAGCAAAGAAGAAGAGAGAGGGGGCGACCAAATCCTCACGAGCCCAGCAGCCTGGGTTGGCCGCACCCCTTCGGTGCAGAAAGGCGGTGAAGGCACCCACACTTCTCCCACTCGATCGTCCTCGCGAGGCCTAGTGGATCATTCTCAGGAGAAGGCGATCTCCTTAGCCAAGCTGGCTCCGAGGGCGTCTATCCCCATCTCGCTCATCAATGCGGCCAAGGTTCAGGAGCCCCTAGCTCCACTTCCTGCCATCCCCAGCTCACAGGTCTTGGCGACGGCGCAACCTCCTCCTCTGGTTGAATCGCTAGCTCGCGATCCCTCCGCTTCACTTGACGTCTTGGAGGAGGCCCTTTCCGCATTGGCGCGGCTTCGAGGCGACTTTCAAGGTGCCGACCATCGCCTGGTGGCGGGGCGCCTAGAACTGGTATCTGGTTGGTTGCACTCCGACAGGTCTCTCAGGGCGGCGCTCAGCCAGGCCATGGCAGCTGCCGAGGAGGACAAGCGAGCCGCTGACCAACCATGGCCGTCCGTGAGGTGGCGCTGAAGGATGCCGAGGCTACCAAGGAGTGCTGCTGGTTGATGGAGGCCGATTTGGAGACCTTGCGCAACGAGCGCGCGACCGAGGCTCGCGGTCGCAGGGCGGAGGAGGAGAAGATGAAGGCCCGAGAAGATGCCGTCACCAGTCGCAACGCTAAGCTAGAGAAACCGGCGAGGGCGCAGGCTGTGGAACGCAGCCTCCTGGAGGAGCTGGAGAAGAAGATGGCGGCAGAGAAGGCCCAGCTGGAGGCCAAGGCGAAGGTTCTGGATGAGGATCGCGCGACCTTCAAGTCCCTTGAAGAAAGATCCCGCGAGGCACTGAAGGCACTCTACGAGAAGGGCTTGGAGAAGCCGCTGGTGACGAACGACGAAGGCCCCGCCTAGCTGCTTCCTTATCTTGTCATGGCGCTCGAGGGTGTCATCGCCGGGATCATCCCCATGGTGGAGGCGGAAGCCCGGGCGCTTTCTTCTTCAGCTCTGACGCGCATCTTCGGCAACCTGCATCTTCGCGACCCCAACACCGACCTCAGCGAGCTGCTCGAGCCCGTGGAGGAGGAGCGCTGTGCAGCTGCTGCCGCAGTCGTGGAGGGCCAGGTGGAGGCCCTGTTGAAGAAGTTCCTCGCCATCGAGCCTGCGCCTCCAACTAATGGCCCCGCCGGCCCTGCGACTGAGGCCGATGACACGGCCGACGGTGACGATGCCGGCGGGAAGGCGCTCACTGACGACGGTGCCCAAGGCTGAAGAAAATGCTTGCTGATGAAGAACAATGCTCCTTCTTGTTTTACTTTCCTGTGAGATTTCCTGTGACATGAGACATGCCTCGTGAAGGCGTTAAAACTTTGACTTTTGGGGATAATATGTTGTGTAATAATTTATTTAGGTTCCAAAATTTGCTTCCCGTTTGCTTGATGTTCTACGTCGGCAGGGTACAATCACGCGCATACCTCAACCGCCATTGGGCCGTCCAGATCGCCAGGACGGGACCAAGGGGAGAGGGGCTACATGGCCAGTTAGGCTCCTGAGTTGCGATGCTCAGGAGTCCCCCTTGGCGCGTAAACAGCCCGCGGGAAGGAGCCACTGAAGTAGGCCTCAGTGTTCTACGTCGACAGGGCCCGACCCCGCACATACCTCAGCCGCCGTTGGGCCGTCCGGATCACCAGGGCGGACCAAGGGGTGAGGGGCTACGTGGCCAGTTAGGCTCCTGAGTCGCAATGCTCAGGAGTCCCCCTTGACGCGCAAACATCCTACGGGAAGGAGCCACTAAAGTTGGCCTCAGTGTTCTACGTCGGCAGGGCCCGACCCCGTGCATACCTCAGCCGCCGTTGGGCCGTCCGGATCACCAGGACGGACCAAGGGGTGAGGGGCTACGTGGCCAGTTAGGTTCCTGAGTTGCGATGCTCAGGAGTCCCCCTTGGCGCTCAAACGACCTTCATACCTGTCCTCGTCGTGGTCACGCTTGGGAGTGGTGCGCGATGACCAGGTCCGAGGGACCTGGCAGGGCGGCGTACGCTAGGCAGGACCTGAGCGTAGCCTCCATGCCCAGCCCCCTCGCGAGATTCTCCCGAGGGGAAAGCATTGGAGTGAGGCTGGACACTAAGCCGGGTGGCTCCCTGAGGTTGGTACGGCCATGGGGCCGTCGTCAGTTGTTTATCACCAGCGTGGAGCGTTGCGCTTCAGCACTTGCACGGGCATAGCCGCTCCTTAGTCGTGTCGATTGCCAGCACGGAGCATGGTGCTTCCACTGGTGCGTGGGTGAGGACTCCCTCTGGGTGGAGCCCCCGAGGCGTGTACAGCCCCGCCCTGACACGTGGCTTGCACGACAGGGCTGGACGAGGTGTGTCTGGGCACCCATGAGCCAGCGCGGGACTCACGAGGCCCTACCTCAAGGCGGATCGTGCCTGGTCTTGATTCTTGATAGCTTCAGCAGTCCTGCAAGATGTTTAGGCAACCTGCGCTGGGCGAATTTCCTTAGACGATCACATGAGGAGGCCAGACACCAACGACCCAAGGAGGTGATGTGAACGGGGCCGACCCGCCATACAGAGCTCAGTCATTGGGTTTATTGATGCTGCAGGGACGGACCCGAGCACAGACGCCGTGCCTAGCCTACTCATGTGAGGGATCCTAAAGGAAGACAACTGGCATGTGGCTTCCGTAGTAACGAGGGCGGTCGCGGGCGGGGTACCAGATAAGCAGGTGATAATCATGAAATGACTCAAGCAAAGAGGCAGGTTAGCTCGGATAGATGCAAGAACGATACGTGCCCCCCGGACGGACCCGAGCGGCCTGGGGATGATGCAGCCCGAGGGGCACCCCTAGCAAGGTAAGCTAGAGATGCAAAAGGATACACGTCGCACGGACAGACATATGCGACTTGGGGATAATGCAGCCCGAGTGGCACCCCCAAATGAATGAATTGGAAAGAGTCACCTGATAACGCCGCCGAAGTGGTGTTGGAGTAGCCGATGATGTGTGCCGTAGAGTTGTTTCTCACGAGCCGCCAGGGCCCTGAGCCTCAGGAGGCTTCGGGGGCTCGGGTGGTTCCTTGAGGATCGTCGCCATCCCCGCAGGAAAGTATGATGCCTGGCCTCCTGAGCCGCCAGGATGCTCCGCAGGTGGCGCTGGAAGGTGACGGTCGCGTTCGGCAAGCCAAATGACATGCGAACGTAGCTATGAGGTGGACCCTCGCGCCGACCAATGTGCGAAGGCCAGAAGCGCTCCTGAGATGCGGCCCTATTGAGCCCTTGAATGTCGACGCAGACGCGCAGCCTGCCGTCCTCGCCAGGATGGGGGGCTACGCTCAGTGGTGGGTGGCAGTCGCCACGTACGTCCCTTGCCTCTTGAAGCTCCTGGGTCGCCTTGATGATGAACTCCTGAGCACCGGGCGCTCCTCGCCCAGTGCCCTCCTAAGGGAAACATGCGGCGAAGCACACCTCCACATGGTGCCCAAGCGCCTCCCTCGTGATGTTGGCTAGGTCTGAGGCCCTCCAAAAGAGAGCCTCGCCTGAGGAGGGTGCCGGGCGCGCCTTCCTATGCGTGGGAGGGAGGTGCCCCAGCTGTGGGCGCGGGTCCTGAGGTGGTGCCGCTGGAGACGCTGCTCTCCTGAAGCCCCAGGAGGAGTAGCCGCTTCTTCTTCTTTGGGATGGCCTTAGGAGGGTACATGATGCCTTCGTTGTCGGGGTCTTCGATCGCAGCGGCTTGGAAAGCGCGCTCAAGGGAGCACACTGCATCTCTTTCTTCGCAGGGGACCGTGATGATGCCTCCACTCCTGGGCATCTTGAGGATGTTGTAGCCGTGGTGGGTCACTGCCATAAACTTGGCCAGTGCTGGATACCCAAGGATGGCATTGTACGGTAGATGGATGTGGGCGACGTCAACGTCGATGAGCTCGGTGCAGTAGTTGTTATGCTGGCTGAAGGTGACAGGGAGGCGGACCTGCCCTATCGGGGTGGTGGAGCCATCGGTCACTCCTGAGAAAGGCTTGGTAGGCTGTAGCTAATCGTATGGCACTTGGAGGCTATCAAATGTCTCGACGGATAGGACATTGAGCCCTGTGCCGCCGTCGATGAGGGTCTTGGTGACTTGGACGTTCCTGATGACGGGTGAACAAAGCATCAGAAGGATGCCAGTGGTCGCCGCGCACTTGAGCTGGTCCGCCGAGCTGAAGGTGATGGCACACTTGGACCACCTGAGCGGGCGCGTGGCCTCGAGCCTAGGAAGGGTCGCGTTCACCTCACAAGCAAACTGCTGGAAGATGCGCTAGGAAGCTGGGGCCTGAGCACCGCCCAGGATGCAGGCGATAGCGCGCGGCTCCTGGAAGCCCCCAACCCCCTCGTCCTGGTGGTGGTCGTCGTTCCTCCTCAGTGGTGGCGGTAGCGGAGGAAGGCCAGCATTGCCCTGAGGAAGGTTCTCATGAGGCTGGTCCCTCCAGGCGCTCTCGCGAGCCTGGTCCTGCCAGTGGTCCTCGCGGGGCTGGTCGTGCCACTCCTGATGGGGGCCACAGTCATCCTAGCGTCCCCCACTTCGTCCTCCTCCTCGGCCATAGCCCCGGTCATTGCACTTGGGGCGCCGACTGAAGCGTCCATCTCGAATGGCTCTGAGCTGTTGGCAGTCGTTAGTGTTGTGGTTGTGTACGTTGTGGAAGGCGCAGAACGGACGACTGTTTTTAGACAACACGGGGTGGTCCCGGCCGTGCTTCAAGTTCGGCTCCACCGCGAGCATGGCTACTCCCTTGCGCTTAACGTCCTTGGCCTTGGCTTTCTTCTTTTCGGGGTCAGCAGCACAGAGCTCGAGGAGGGAGAGGCACCCCTCCTTAGCTCTTGCGCACTTGGTCGCCATATTGAACATCTCCAGGGCCGAGCATAGCTCTTCGTGGATGGCGAGCTCCTCCTTCATCTTGACGTCGCAGACGTCATCGGAGAATGCGGAGATGATGGCCTCGTCTGTCACCTTAGGGATCTTGAGGCGGACGTTGTTGAAGCATTGGATGTACTTTTGCAGGGTTTCCCCTAGTTGCTGCTTGATGCGCCACAGGTCGCCTACAACTGGCGGGCAGTCACGAGTACCCTGGAAATTGGCGATGAAACGCTCACGCATCTCGCCCCAGGAGGAGATCGATCCCGTGGGCAAGTTCAGGAGCCACGAGCGAGCGCCATCCTTGAGAGCCATGGGAAACCACTTTGCCGTGACTTTCTGGTTGCCGTTGGCTGCCTCGATGCTCAGCTCATAGAGCTGCAAGAACTCCGCAGGGTCGGGGGTGCCGTCGTAGTGAGGAGGCAGATCTGACTTGAACTTGCCTGGCCAAACGATGGTGCGCAGCTTGGGGGTAAAGGCTCGGTAGCCTACTGTGGTCACCGGAGCCCGTCGTGGCGGTGGAGTCTAGTCTTGGTACCCACGCACCGCCATGGAAGGCGGCGCACGGTCTTGACGAGGTGGCGCGGGGAGTGCTGGCGCGTTTTCTTGCGGTCGAGGGATCTCCTGGCAGATTATTTCTTCATGCGCGGCCACACGGCGTGGCGGATCATGCCGCAAGACCACGCGTCTTGGGGCAAGGACACCGTCTTGATGTGGAGGAAGCGGGGGCGCTCCGTGAGCCGCGCGTCTCAGCACAAGGGCGCCATCTTGATGCAAGGGCGGTGGAGGCGCTCCGTGAGCTACGTCCCCCACGGCTGGAGGCGGGCGAGGCAGCGAGAGGGATGGTGCAGGAGAGCCCCCAGCGGCACTGACGAGCTCGGCGATGCGGTCCAGCCAGTCTTCATAGAGGTCGTCGACCGGGCGGTAATGCAGGAGCTCGCGTGCCATGAGCAACGCGGCCTGCGCATCCGTGGGCACGCGACGAGCATGGGATGATGAGTCGACCGGAGTCTGCGATGGGGTGGTGGTGCGGCCGTCCCGCCACACAGAGGGGTGCAGCGATGACGCTTGCTGCTCGTTCCCTACCGGGCCGGTGGCGGCATTGGCAGCAGGTGATGGAGAACGGCGGGGAGGTCCGCCAATGGGCGCTGTCTGGGCAACGCGGCGCTCAGCACGGGCTTGGCGAGTGTCTGACATCGATGCGTTGGGGCCGTGGAACGTGGATCGACAAAGGGAAATCTTCAGGGCACCCCTACCTGGCGCGCCAAATGTCGAATTACAGGTTCTGGCAAACCCTTGAGGTTCGAACACTCGGGTGCGCACGAAGATCTTTCTCCCCCTAGCTCACGCTCTCGCAACGATCACAAAGCCTAGCTCGCCGAACCCATGGAACAAAGGACACAAGAGTTATACTGGTTCGGGCCACCGTTGCGGTGTAATACCCTACTCCAGTGTGGTGTGGTGGATTGCCTGGTAGGCTGGGGATGAACAAGTACAAGGGAAGAACAGCCTCCCGAGGAGAGGTGTTCTTGAGCTCGATGAGCTTATGTGGTTGGGGATGATCTGAATGATCCGTCTCCAGATGAGCCGATCCTGACTCGATGGTGGCTAGCCCTATTTATAGAGGCCCGGGTCCTCTCCCCAAATTTTAGGTGGGAAGGGATCCCACAACGGCCAATTTGAAGGGTGACAACGAGTACAGGTTATCCTGACAAAAGGTGGTCTTCGCCTGCCAAAGGCTCTGGTGGTGACGCTGTTGTGGGCTCCGTGATGACCTCCATCTTGCTGTCCTGTTGGTCTTGGTCTCGTTGCACCGATATGGAAACCTTTGCCGATGCCTCGGGACTCCTCGCCTGCGCCTGCCTCGTTAGCACCAAAGAGGAAACTGGCACTCTGCGGCCGCTGGCGCCCACCTGGCCTTGGTCGTCATGGGTCACGTCATGGGAACCTCACGAGGCGTCCCTTGCCTTGATCTCTCCGCTCCTGATGAGCCAGCCTCGTGAGGCTGCCCTTGAGGAGGTCTTGTGTCGTCCGCCTCACGAGGGTCTTGAGTGTTGGTTGATGAGGGTGGGCCGTACCAGGCCGCTGGAGGAGCCATGCCCTGGGCCGCAGGCAGGCAAGTCTGGGTACCCCCGTTCCCAGGACGCCGATAGAAGTGTACCAGGATGTGCAATGATTCTAGCGTAACATGTATAATAATGATGAAAGGTGGTTGTGCCAATGTCATCTCTACAATGATGCAAAGCAATATGACAATGTACACGTATGTCATGAAAATGAAAAAGTGGAAGTTGCATGGCAATATATCACAGAATGGCTATGGAAATGCCATAATAGGTAAGTATGGTCGCTGTTTTGAGGAAGATATAAGGAGACTTATGTGTGATAGAGCGTATTATATCATGGGGTTTGGATGCACCGGCGAAGTTTGCAACAACTCTCGAGGTGAGAAAGGTCAATGCACGGTACAGAAGAGGCTAGGAATTTGCGAACATGTGAGAGTGCTTATAATCCATGGACTCACATTAGTCATAAGGAACTCACATGCTTATTGTGAAAGCCTCTTAGCCCTTGAAACAAAGTACCACTCGCATGCCGCTAGGGGGATAGATTCGGCGGAAACGACCCTCGCTCCCCCGGCCACCACTCATAAGGTAGACACTCAATTATAAATCATGCCCCAACTTCATCGCCAAACTAGAGGCTATACGTGCATGCTTCGGGAATCACAAACCTTAACATCAATATTTTTACTAAACCACAATCATCCGCCAGTACCCCCACATATAACCATCTTAATATCGCAAAACTATTGCAGGGAATCAAACGTATCATATTGCGTGATCTACATGAAAGTTTTTATTCTACCCCCCTTGAAGACCTATCCTTTACGGACTAGTCTTATAACCCATGCAATTTACCATTAATATTTAGTAGACTCTCAAAAAGATTTAAGTGAAGCATGAGAGTGCAATAATTTCTATAAAATATAACCACCGTCGTGCTCTAAAATATATAAGTGAAGCACTTGAGCAACTGCCTAGCTCAAAAGATATAAGTGAAGCACATAGAGTATTCTAAGAAATCACGAATAATGTGTGTCCCTATCAAAAGTTGTGTCAGCAAATGATGATTGTGGAACACTAAAAATCAAACAAAGCAAAAACTACCATGGCACAAGACGCTCCAAGCAAAACTCATATCATGTGATGAATAAAAATATAGCTCCAACTAACATACCGATAGATTGTAGACCAAAGAGGGGATGCCTTCTGGGGCATCCCCAAGATTAGACACCAGGGTTCCTTGTGCATCCCCAATCTTAGGGTATTGCCACTCCTTATTCCTTCGTCCATTGTGATCTCACCCAAAACATGAAAACTTCAGCACACAAAACTCAACAGAAACCTCGTGAGATCCGTTAGTATTATAAACAAATCATAAACTTTAGTTACTATTATGAACCCATTCATATTTTATTATTGCATAATACCTATTGTATTGTAACTTCTCCATGACTTATACCTCCTTATATAATCCATAGCATCATCAAAACAAGCGAACTATGCAATAGAAAATAGAATATGTCTAAAACAAAACAGTCTGTAATGATCTAAACAGACAATATAATTATGTAACTCCAGAAATATCTGAAAACTTAGGACAACATCGGAAATTTGTATATCAATCATGTTCAAAAATTTCAGAATTTTATCACGTTCCGGTGAATTATAGTAATTCCAGCACTGGGCACAAAAGTTTCTGTTTTTTCACAGAATCTAGTCAACTATCAACCAAATCATCCCAAAGGCTTTAATTGGCACAAACACTTACTAAAACGTAAAGACAAAATCATAACGGTATAAATAATTGTGTCAGTACTTAAAAATAGAAAGAAAAAGCAAAATTGAAGATAACTATTGGGTTGCCTCCCAACAAGATTGTTTTACGCTCCTAGCTAGGTGTAAGATACTGTTTCAAGTATTATCATCTTTAGTTTTCACCACCCTGGATGGGCTTTACGCTTCCCATTAATTTCAGAAAATGAAGCAGTTTTATTATCTAGGGTATCAAGCCTCTTGTTGCAAACAGTAGGAAGGGAATTCATGCGATTGAGATTTGTACTAAGGGTTTTGAGTGGTTCATTAGACTTTTATAACTAAACCATTTTTTCTGCATATTACCCAATTTTTCTAAAAATTGGATTCCTTCTTGTGTATAATTAAATCCATTTTGTGGGGGTGGAGTTCCAACTATCCCCTCTATTATTTCATTAGCAGCATTAACATCACTTTCAATAAAAATTGCATTTAGTGGCAAAATTTAGAAGTTGTCTATTAGGCATAGTGAACCCCACATAAAAGTTTCTAAGCAAGATTTTTATATCACCTTTTATGGTACAAATATGATAAGACTCCATTATTCTAAACCAAGCATCTTTCAGAATTTCACCTTGTTTCTTTCTAAAGTAAAGAACCTCAAAATCTAGGTAGAGCGAAGGAATAGTAGCACTAGACATGGTGACGAGCAAGCAAACAAGCAAACTGACAAAAAATATTTTTGTGCTTATTCATTTTTATGAGTAGAGGGAGATGAAAAAAGAGAGGCAAATAAAAAGTACAGCAAGTAGATGATAGTTTGGATGTAGGAACCTCACGAGAATTTGATGATGTCTCCCTGGCAATGACATCAGAAATTCTTCCTGCTACTTGTAACTTGCGATGGGATTTCCCCGAGGAGGAGGGGTGAAGTAGTATAGTAGAGACAAGTAATTCCCTCAGTGATAACCGAGGTTATCAAACCAATAGGAGAACCAAGCAAACTCCTCTAAGCAGGACCTACACACAAAAGCAAATACTTGCACCCAACGTTGGCAAGAGGGTCGTCAATCCCGTTGAACTAATTATTTGAAAGGATTAATTCTGATAGTGATAGATAGAAAAGTAAATCAAAAAACAAAATAAAAGTAAATAAATTGTAGCAAGGTATTTTTAGTTTTGATAATAATATGATAAAGTAGACGTCGGGGGCCATATTTCTCACTAGAGGCTTCTCTCTTGAACACATAGCATACAATGGGTAAACAAATTACTGTTGGGCAATTGATAGAAAAGCGCATAGTTATGACATATTCATGGCAATGATCATGTATATAGGCATCACGTCCGCGACAAGTAGACCAACTCCTGCATGCATCTACTATTATTACTCCATCAATCGACCACTATCCACCATGCATCTATGGTATTAAGTTCATGACAAACAGAGTAACGCTTTAAGCAAGATGACATGGTGTAGACAGAGTAAAGCCAATCAATATGAATAAAACCCATTGTTTTACCCTTAATGGCAACAACACTATACGTGACTCGCTACCCTTACTATCTCTGGGTATGGACATTGAAAGATTGAACCCATTACAAAGCACCTCTCCCACTAAAGATAAATCAATCTAGTTGGATAAACCAAACAGATAGATCGGAGAGAAATACAAATCTATAAAAATTATGCATGATAAAGTTCAGAGAAGACTCAATTACTGTCAATGAGTAAACTGATCATAAACCCATAATTCATCAGATCCCAACAAACACGCCACAAAATAAGTTTACATCGGATAGAACTACAAGAAGATTGAGGAGAACATTGTATTGAAGATCAAAGAGAGAGAAGAAGCCATCTAGCTACTAGCTATGCACCCGTGGGTTTGTGCTAAACTACTCATGCATCATCGGAAGGCAGAAAGGAGGATCTAGAAGCCCTCCATGATCGATTCCCCCTCTGGTAGAGTACTGGAAAAGGCTTCTAGATGGGATCACGGAAGAACAGAAGCTTGCGGCGGCGGAAAAAGTCTTTTGTGTGGCTCTCTATTGGTTTGGAAATATTTGGAAATTTAGGGTCGGAATTGGGTCAAACAAAGCTACATGGGGCCTACGAGCTTAGGGGCACGCTGAGTGAGCTCGTGGCCCTCTCATATATCTTTTGGCCTCCTCCTGAAGCTTCTAGGGTCCCTTCAGGTCCAGAAAAAATCACCTTAAAGTTTTATCGTGTTTGGACTTCGTTTGGTATTGATTTTCTGAAAAACCCAAAACAAGCAAAAAAAGCAACTGGCACGCGGCACTGCGTTAATAGGTTAGCTCCAAAAAATGACATAAAATAGCATATAAAGGCATATAAAGCATCCAAGATTGATAATATAATAGCATGATACAATCAAAAATTATAGATACATTGGAGGCATATCAGCTGGCACTTGATGCCTTCATTTTCTTTTACGGTGGCAACATAGAGAAATAGGAGTGTCATTCTAAAATTTGGAACTATTCTGGGTTCGTTTGGCCTTTTTATACATTAATTAAGTTTTTAGGCATTTAATGTGCATAATTCAAATATGAATTGTAGGCACATGGTCCAGTGCACCAAAGTTGGTTGAAAAATCATAAATGTGTCATTGGGTGAATTTTTAGGTCCTATGCAAGAAATGGGAATGAATTTCAAACATCTCTCATCGTGGCTTGACCGATAAGATTGAGAAACTTGGTTTTTAAATTCCTTTAAATCCAAACATCGCCTGAAAATCATGATACTTGGCATGGTGTCTTCTCATTTCACCAACATGTTGTGGTCAAAAAATTGTCCGATTTGGGAAAACTTTTGGTATAAGCTTTTTACAAACCGGAGCTTCTCTCAAGAAGCCTCATGGTTCTGATAGGGATAGTGTCACCTTTGTGGGCGAAACGACATACGGTGCCTCTTCATGCCTTGATTTTTTATAGAGGCAACATACACCAATAGGGGTGTCGTGCTAAAATTAAAAATTAGTCCGTTTTTCTCTGGCCTTTTTATACATTAATTGAGTTTCTTAGGCATTTAATGTGCATAATTTAGATTTAAACTAAAGACACATGCTCCAACGCACCAAAATGGGTTGAAAAAACATATATGTGTCCTTTGGTGAATATTTAGGTCCGATGGAAGAAATGGGAATGAATTTCAAACATATGGGCGTTGTGGCTTGGCCGAAAACATTGAGAAGCTTGGTATTTAAATTCGTGTAACTCCAAAACTCGTGTGAAAATCATGAAACTTGGCATGTTGTCTTGACATGGCACAAACATGGTGTGGTAAAAAAAATTCCGCTTTGCGAAGGCGCACACATTAACAACCAACAAAGTCAGTTTGGAACAAAGAGCTGCCATGTTACAATCAGAAACACAAGTATTATTGAAACCATGGGCATTCTACTAACCATCTATGTGCAGCCCCGTGTCCCCATTTATATTGGCTAGGAGGCGCCGTGTGGGGTAGGTATTTGAGTAGACGGGAGGTGTGATGCCCTCGATTTAGTCGTACCCTAATCATACACACAAATGTGTAGGATCAAGATCAGGGACTGACGGGAAGATATCACAAAACAACTCTAGACACAAATCTATCCCTAATAATAAAGCACGGATTGACTCCGCGGGTTCACCGTCACAATATGCTTTCTTCTCATGTCATAATACGTTTTTACAATTTGTATAAACAAAATCGTAATATAAACGAGGTGGTACTAATTTGGAGTCCGCACGTAAACAAAAGTTTCCTCTGTTTATTCCCTGCCGTATATGATGTGTATTAGGCCTGCCCTACGCTCTTTTGGGCCTCATCCACGGCCAGTCTAGCACTCTTCCGATCCCAAAAAGACCAACACGTCAAGCTGCACAATAGAGGGCCAAGTGGGCTTCTAATCAGCCTTTTCATGTTAGTTTACTCATTAAAGATATAGCGCCGGATGACCAGAACTCCTTGCCTACGTGTGTTTGCCTGCCGCTACGTACATGCATGCCTGGCTCGCGTGTGTGTGGTGCACGTGCATGCTGTTGCTGCTGATTGCCACACTAGAATATGATTCGTATTTTAAAGTTCTTACAAATTAAACTGGCTATTTGTTATTTCTCCTGTACAATAGGAGAGATATCGATATGTTTTTCTAGAAAAAGAAGAGTATGAATTCAAGGGCCGTGCTTCGTCTATTCTGTGGTACGCCATCATACAACACGAGTATTTTTTCGGAACGGTGACAAAAGATTTACCTCATCGATTAATTACAACATGAGTACTATATTCTATGCGATCAGATTATGAACGGGGTAAAAGGCCGCTATAAAATATATTTGCCACTGTTGGAATTCAAACTCGCAACCTCCCTGTCCTGTAATTAATCTGCTACCAACTGAGCTAGCCGAGTGTTTTGATTAATCCCACCTCGCCACTTTATATCTCATCCTCCTAATTTATGTAGGATTTCAGCCGATGTTGCAACGTGTAGCAAGATAAATAATAATGAAAGAAAAGGATTTGAGATGGGGGATACTGATAAGGAAAGCCTTCCACGCGCAAAGCAAATTTGAGAAAGAAATTTGTGTGGCAAGTGAAATAATAAGGAAGGAAAAGGAATTGAGACGGGGGATAATAAGGAAAGCAATCCACACCGAGGCAAAGGATTGGAGAAGGAAATTGAGATAGGAAATAGCAAGGAAAGCGCTAGAATAAATTAAGAGGCTTTCGTTCGAGGAGTATAAGTAAAGATCCTGTCAAGAAAAAAATTATAAAGGAAAGAGGGTTGGGTATTTAAATTAAATCAACTGGATTTCAGGGAGGTATTAAACGAACTATTTTGGTGTATTGTATGTGCGTGCTTGTGTGTTCCAGCCGGCCGCAAAGATCAATCAACTTGTGTATGTGTCCAGAAACTGTTGGTCACATTATGAACTCTGGGTAATGTTGATCGGTATAAGGCCGGGAGAGGGAATAATAAGAGGACAGACGAAGGGATGCCGATCCTTTTGGTTGATTTTGTTTTGCTTTTCCTTGATGAATGAAATCAACTATTTTTGGTAATATAATTTTCTTAGTTAACAGAGGTAAACCATCCACAACATGCCAAATATGTGGATTGATTTCATGTGAACCGACCTACTGGAAGATTTTATTCCCTTTTTGCCAACTTCATGAATCAATTCTGGTAGCTTCAGTCGAATAGTTCTAGATTTTTCAGCAATTCATCTCATCTAGTAGTTTGATAGTTTTTTTATAGACTAGAAACAATCTTATCATATTTATTTACCATTCCAAAAATAATAATTTGTGTACCACACTGAAAACAATTGAATGTTGATGTAATGTCGAAGTTCACCATCCAATCCAAGCATCTTGAAAGATAAGCCTCACTATTCAAATGAATAAAAATACTATTATAATTTTTAAAGGAGTTAAACCATTTACCACAAAAAAGAATTAATCAGTTAGAATCTGACCCAACATAACTGAGCCAGCTATTACTTTTAAAATGTGGTGGTGCTGAAATAGGGAGGTGCACATTCTTGAGGTCTTAGGACTTGCTCGTTAGGGATATGTGATATTATTTTTCTCCTGTTGCAATGCACGGGCATGTTTTGCTAGTTAAAATAATACAAGCATTGTATTACAAGCCAGGGACCTCGAGGGCTCGAATACATAAGCTCGAATACACAAGAGTCAGCGAAAGCAACAATATCTGAGTACAGACATAAGTTAGACAAGTCTGCCTAAGAAGGCTAGTACAAAAGCAACAACGATCGAAAAGGCAATGCCTCCTGCCTGGGAGCCTCCTAACTACCCCAGGTCATCAACGCCTGTCACGTAGTAGTACGCACCCTTGGGGTGGTAGTAGTCATTAGTGGTGTCGTCTGGCTCCTGGGATCCGTCATCTGGTCGCAACAATCGGGTATGGGGGAAAAGAGGTAGCAAAGCAACTGTGAGTACTCATCCAAAGTACTCGCATGACTTACATCAGATCTAAACTAATATGCATCTGTATCAAAGGAATGGGATGTATCTGTGGACTAAACTGCGGAATGCCTGAAGAGAAGGGGAAAGCCTAGCCTATCGAAGACTAGCATCTTCAAGCACCTCCAAGCATCTTGCAGCATCAGAAGAGATAAGAGTGGCATATTATAATATTAGTAAGTATGTTGTAATATTGCCTAGAGATCACTTCCTTGACTCCCTGCGAGGAAACAACCCCGGAGCCATCATATCCATTACATGCCTCAGCATCTAGTATCTAGTTCTAGTTGTATCGATCGGGATACAACTCCGAGCGTCCGTTACCATGGAGATGGCTATTCAAATAGATAGACTACTTCCCTGCAAGGGTGCACCAACTTACCCAACACGCTCGATCAACTTTGGCCGGACACACAATCAGGTCATGACCAGCCTCGGCCCATCAATACACCACAGTCCTTCCTAGGCTCAACAGAGAGGCCAGCACGCCGGTCTACATCCTAAATGCGAAGGGGTCATGGGCCATCGCCCTTTGCAATCATGCACATTGCGTACGTGGCCGGTGAGCAGACCTAGCCTATCTTATACAAGGCGAGGCATTCCAGTCCAACCCGGCGCGCGCCGCTCCATCGCTGGCGTCCATTGAGCTTTCGGCTGATACATACGTCGCAGAGTGCCCATACTTATTCCTACATGGTGTTTAGTGCGAAAAAGCCCAGAGGCCTACTCGGATCAAATATCCAAGCTTTAATGTTTTGATAGTGCGGTAACGATCAATGATCCACGATATGTGGTCCCGTCGCCCCGTCTCATGGACTTGCGGCAAGGGCTAAGAATGCCCCACCGCGCCGCATGGAAATCTTGCGGGTATCCTCCAGATCAAGCCGACTTCACATCACTCGTGGGTACCCCTCGGGGCCGACCCGATGTCATCATGGTTCTGTGGTAAGTCAAAGTAACCGTGTGTTTGAAACAACAAGGGGGGGACTGAGGAATCACCCTCGATGGATTCCCACTCGATGTAACCATCAAGGTGGACTTGGAGGAATCACCCTCGTTGGTCCACACTTGAGGGCTTGCACGACAGAGTCATTATCGGGAGTGGTCAAGGAGGAATCACCCTTGATGGCCACGACCGAATAGCTACACTACAGGGTTAACATCAAAAGTGCTGATGAGGTATCACCCTCGGCACATCGATAGTAAGTCTGTAGAGTCGTACAACTAAGGCGGATGATGTGCGGTGTCGGGGCCTGGACATAAAGCAGGGGCAACTGGGACAAGGTGGGGGTCATTGATGGATCTCTAACCAACCTATACTAAGGAGTTTAGAATAAGCAGGTATGCTATGAAAGCAGGTAACAAAAACAGGCTATGCATCAGAATAGGATCATACAAAAGGCAGTAGCAGTTCTAATGCAAGCATGAGAGGGAAAGAAATGGGCCATATCGGAATGCTTAAGGGGGGTTTGCTTGCCTAGAAGCTCTGTAGACAGAAATGGACCCTCGAAGGTGAAGTAGTCGATCACTTGATCAACAGCGATCTCGGGGGTCTACCGGAAAAGAAGTAATGACGGGGAACACAATAAATAATAGAGCGACCAAATACATCACAAAGCAAGACACGTCACTATGCGGTGCTAAGGGTGACCTAACGCAAGGCTACACGTTGCAGACGGAGCGGGTTAAATATCTAGGAATATTTTTCGGGCTATGAGCATTTATTGGTTAGATGAATCAGAGGGGACGGATCCATGTTCGCTATGGTAGAGGCACATGCAGATGAATGGGTGACATATTCAGATTCGTCACATTTTTCCGCATAACTTTCATATATAAAACTTTTTCATCGGAGTTACGGTTTAATTTCTATTAATATTCAAAGATTTAAACATTTACCATGTTTTTGAATTTACTTTTATTTATTTTTAAAACTCTAATTCCTAGGTGCACCCGGTGCAGCGCACACACAGGTGCACCAGTGGCTGACCAGCGGGCCCCTATTGCCCTGGTCAACGGCCCAGTCAGCTGGTCAACTGGGGGCGTGGGGCCCAAAGTCAGTGGCACACGAAGTGCCACACCGTCGCCCTGTAAGCGCTAGGCGCGGCTGCAGACGACGGGCCTTGCGGCAGGGAGCGGGCACGACGCCGGCAGCGGCAGGCCGGCCCGGCCGCCAGGGACAGTCACCGGAGGCATGGGGCTACAGAGGCGATGGCGCTTGGCGGCGGGGCAAAGGAGGAGGTAGACATTGGCGACGCGGGGCGGGGTGTGGGTGTGCGCGCGTGCGGGTGGCTGCGACGAGCGGAGACAAAGGAGCGGCAGCGGTTAACAACAGGGGGTGCGGTGGGTGCGGTGCGGTGGCTGACACGGCCGAGGGCGTGGTCAAGCCACGGCCAGGGACGGTGGACACGGCGTCTGCAACAGGTGGAGCGGGGGAAAGTGCGCTGGCGACCCCAGGCGGCTGCGGCTTGAGCAGCAGCAGCAATGCACGCATCGGTGATCAGCAATGGCACGAGCGCGGGGTTGGGGACACGCACCGCGTAGCCAGAGTGTGATCGTAGCGCGGGTAACAACAGGGCAGGGTCGCGGTGATCGCGAGGTCAACGTGAGCCTCGTGCACGAGCAGGACAGCGGCAAACGACGGTGTTGTCGATGGGGGATAAGGGGGGTTGATGAGGCTCACTGGCAGGAGGTGTAAGTGCATCTAGTGCCACCCCTAGTTGGTTTTGGAGTATTGGCGACAAACTTGGTTGAGGGACTAATGTGTTTGTCAGAATTGCAGGATAACACAGGTGGTAGTCCCTCATTGATTCGGTTTACCTACCAGAGATGACCCCTAAAAATGTGTGAAGACATTGAAGACAATGGTGGTCTGTGAAGAGATTCACATTCAAGACTATGACATGAGCAGGCATCGCATGAAGACTATGGATTGCGAAGACATAGTTGTTTCGTAGTTTCCTTTTCTTCTTTGTTGAGTCATAGGAAGCACCATACTGTTAAGTGGGATTCAAGTGAACAAAGTCAGAATGACTGAAGTGATGCTCAACCTAATCATATGTCTTCGAGCGAAGACAATGAGAGCAAATCTCATCTAGAGCTGAATGGGTCAGCTTTACTTATAGCCCAAGTCAAGCTGTCGCGTGTGTTTGAAATCTTACCGTTGGACACGTGTCGGTTCCATAGTGACCCAGGGTCATTTCGGACAAATCAGGTCGGGTTGCCTCCTGGCTATAAATAGCCCACCCCCTACACCATAAATTAGTGGCTGCTCAGAGTTAGTGCACGGCTTTTGTCGTTTGAGAGCAACCCACCTCCGAAGCCTTTGAGAGAGAAATCCTTGTGAGGACAAAGCCCTAAACACCCAGAGCCAAAGAGTGTTAGGCATCACTGAAGACTTTCTATCTGAGTGATCTGAGGACTTGTTACACTTGAGGACTGTGAATCCTCCAGCAGGTTAGGCTTCGCATTCTGAGCATCCAAGAGTCATTGCGGATCGCCGGTGAACAAAGTCTGTGAAGGTTTGGAAGTCTACCTTGAAGACTTACTAAAGTGATTGAGCGAGGACTGTGTTTCCTTAGCTCAAGGGGAATAAGGTGAAGACGCGGTCTTCTGAGTTGAATCTCAGCCTCCCTAACCAGACGTACAGTTGTCACAGCAACTGGAACTGGTCCAACAAATCCCTGTCCTCACCAAGCAACTGGTTCTATCTTTTACTTCTCTTACTTACTGTTTGTCTTCGTGAAGTCATTTCCTTCCTGCATGATCTGACGGACTTCACTGTGTGACGACTGTTGTTGTTTGGCTTCATACTATGTTCCATCCTGATCCATACTACCTAGCTGCTGATAGTCTTCGTGCTTATACTTCATTGCTTAGTTGACTATGGCTTGTCTAGTGTAGTCTACCTTCCGCTGCATATCAATAGGTTCATCTCTACTGTTTGTTTTCAAAGCCCCCGTGTTTTGAATACTTTCTTAAAAATCGCTTATTCACCCCCCTCTAGTCGATAACTAGCACTTTCAATTGGTATCAGAGCAAGGTGCTCCCTTGTTCTGTGTGATTCGGTTTAACCACCTGGAGTTTTAGCTATGTCGACTGCAGGGATAATCAAAGTCTCCACTGCGTGCCCTGTCTTCGATGGCACTGATTACCCCTACTGGAAGAATCAGATGCACATGCATCTTGAAGCCATTGATGTCGACCTCTGGTATGTCGTCAAGAATGGTGTTCCCAAGGCCAGTGAAGGTGTCACCCTGCTGATGTCAAGAAGTTCATTCAACTGGATTCTATTGCCAAGAACATCATCTGTGGTCATCTGACCAAAGGATAGTATGGTCGTGTTAGTGCTCTGGAAACTGTGAAGCTAGTCTAGGACTGGCTCTCCAAGGTCAACGAAGGTGTCTCAACCCAGAGAGACTCAAGGATCAGTGTTCTCCGCAACCTCTTCAACCGCTTCAAGAGACATGACAATGAGAATGTTCACCTGACTTTTGATCGCCTCACTGGCATGACAAATGAGCTTCATGCACTCGACGCCACTGAGATCACCAAGCATGAAATCGTCAAGACACTCTTGAGATCACTCGATAGCTCATTTGACACCTTGCCCCTGATGATTCAAGACGCCCTGACTTCAAGACTCTCGATCTATCTGACATACTTGAGAGGCCCGACACACATGAGCTCCAGTTATCTGAGAAAAGAGATATCTATGGTCCCAACTATGGACGAACTCGTGCTTTGAAGGCAAAGCTTGTTTCCTCATCTAAAGAAGAATTTGACTGCAATTCTGAGGATCCTGAAGACATTGGAAAGGAACTTGCCATGCTAGTGAAGAAGTTCCAGAGGTTCACCAAGAACAAAGGCTCCAGACAATCTTCAAGATCCAGCTCAAGAAATGATGAAGCTTCCTCCCGTGACTACAAGAAGAGAACGTTCCACAAGTGCAAGAAACCTGGTCACTACATCTCTGAATGTCCTCAGTGGGACAATGAGAACAACAACAAGAAGAAGAGCAAGGAATATGATTCTGATGACAAGAAGAAGAAATCCTCAAAGTCTTCTTCCAAGTCTTTGTCGATGTCTTCATCACACAAGAAGAGCTCATCCAGCAAGGCTCATGCGTTTGTTGGCAAGGAGATGGATTCAGAGGAGGAGTCTGCATCTGAGGAGGTGGAGGTGGAGTTTGATGAGGAATCGGATTCAGGCGTGGCAAGCCTGACTCTAGCTTCAGCATTCGTCGCCAAGTCGATCTTCAACACTGAAGACAATGACCTCGTCACCAATGCTGATGCTAATGATGAGGATGACTGAGGGAGTCTTGGATTAGGGGGTCTCCGGACAGCCGGACTATCTCCATTGGCCGGACTATTAGACTATGAAGATACAAGATTGAAGACTTCATCTCGTGTCCGGATGGGACTCTACTTGGCGTGGAAGGCAAGCTAGGCAATACGTATATGGATATCTCCTCCTTTGTAACCGACCTTGTGTAACCCTAACCCTCTCCGGTGTCTATATAAACCGAAGGGTCTTAGTCCGTAGGACAACAATCACAACATACAATCATACCATAGGCTAGCTTCTAGGGTTTAGCCTCTTTGATCTCGTGGTAGATCTACTCTTATAACACCCATATCTTCAATATTAATCAAGTAGGACGTAGGGTTTTACCTCCATCAAGAGGGCCCGAACCTGGGTAAAACTTTGTGTCCCTTGCCTCCTCTTACCATCCGGCCTAGACGCACAGCTCGGGACCCCCTACCCGAGATCCGCTGGTTTTGACACCGACATTAGTGCTTTTCATTAAGAGTTCCGCTGTGCCGTCGCCACCAGGAAGGATGTCTCGTCCCGTCTTTAAAGATGACACTATCGCTGAGGGACCTCTGGCTATCGGCCAAACTCTCCGGCTAGGTGGTTTTCTTATGACCGCCTGTTCGGCCGCTGCGCCGACGATGACTTCTCGGGTCATCAAAAGCAATCTTCATGTCAACTCGGAACTCACCGAGCAGGTAGATCCAATGGAGCTCTCTTCCCTGAATGAGCTCTTGGATCGCATAGCCGCCCTGGGAGTCGCTACAGACTACGATCAGGTTGGGCCTAAACCCGTTCTAAGAGAAATTAACTCTCCCCAGGTCACCCATCATGCTGTAGTGGTGGAAGAACAATGCGGCAACCCTTCATCCACCTTAAGGACTAGCTACGTCCGGATTCCCGATCCCTCCAAGCCGGATACCCGCGGAGGGGAGGATGTCACTCAAAGCCTGAACCCAGAATCAGGCAGCGGGCTAGATTTACCGGAAAACATCTAAGAATCCAAACTTTCGAGTTCGGAAACTCCTTGGCCACTGAGCCTCAGATTGGGTTTGGATTCGGATTCAATTCCACCCACCCACCCAAACATACGCGATCTATCCCAAATTAAGCAAGAGCCCGAAGAAACAGTACACCATTACTGGGCCAGATTCCTCCTGGTCAAGAACAGGATAAAGGACTGCCGCGAGGAAGACGCAATTTCATTCTTCTGCAGTAATTGCACGGACAAGGGAATCCTCAACGCCATAAGTCGTAGCGAAATTACACGCTTTGCCGACTTGGTGTCCATAGTACGAAAGTACTGTGTGATGGAAAGCGCCTGGAAAACCGAAATAAAATTTTGGGATAATCTGGCCCTGAATACAAACCCAGTCCGAAATAAAAGGGTACATTATCACAATACACCTGGGTTAACTACCAAAAAGAAAAGGCCCTCTATGGGGCAAGGAACCATACTGGAGGGATGGCTCAACGGACCCTGCAAAATTCATAGTACAGTGAATGCGATACCAACACGCAGCCTTAGAGCATGCTGGATACTCCGGCAGGTGGCCAAAAGTGGTGAGGATCTACTCCTCCCAAAAACCACAGAGCACCACCCCGAGGACAACAATACGGTCTTAACGGTCTTTGAGACCTTCGCGTCAAATAATAGACGTAAGCGAACACTCCGCAGCACATCCAAAATATGCCACATAGCAGAAACAAATCCTTGGAGTGACACGGCTATTACCTTCAATGTTAGTGACGAACCTAAATGCCGAACAGCTCGAGTACCAGCCGCACTGGTCCTCTGTCCAATTGTGGATGGCTTTCGACTCACCAAGGTACTCATGGACGGCGGCAGCGGATTAAACCTCATCTATGAGGAAACTCTTCAAAAGATGGAAATAGACTGGAGCCGCATTAAGCAAAGCAGCACAACCTTTAGAGGAATCATCCCCAGTCGGGAAGCACGCTGCACTGGAAAAATCACACTAGACGTGGTATTCGGCACGCCGGATAATTACAGGTCCGAAGAAATTACATTCCAAGTGGCCCCGTTCAGCAGCGGATACCACGCTCTATTAGGGCGGGAGGCGTTTACAATCTTCCAAGCCATACCCCATTACGGGTACATGAAGCTCAAAATGCCTGGGCCCAATGGAATCATCACTCTTGTTAGTGATCCGGACATAGCACTCAGCGCCGAAAATAAGACAGCTGCACTGGCCCTTGAGGCACTATCCGAAGCCCTAGCGGCCGAAGAACTAACTGCGTTGTGCTCCACGGTGAACAGGGACGACGTGATACTCGATAAAAGATCCAAGTCCACCTCCTTTAAGCCGGCGGACGAAATAGTCAAATTCCAAGTCCATCCAACAGACCCTACAAAAACAGCTTCCATCAGGGCACAATTAAACCCTGATGTCGACGCCGCACTGCGAGAGTTCCTACGCGAGAACTGGGACATTTTTGCCTGGCACCCTTCAGACATGCCAGGAATCCCACGCAGGCTGGGTGAACACAGCCTAAACATCCTAAAAGGATTCAAGCCAGTCAAGCAGGCTCTTCTACGTTTCTCCGAACCTAAAAGACAAGCCACGGGAGAGGAACTAACCAAGCTATTGGAGGCCGGATTCAGCAGAGACATAAAACATCTAGACTGGCTAGCAAACCTGGTGATGGTACCAAAGAAGGACAAATCCTGGCGCTTGTGCGTCAATTTTAAGGACCTTAACAAGGCCTGCCCAAAGGATCCCTTCCCCCTCCCCCGCATTGATCAAATCATCGATGCTACCGCAGGACACGATTCATTGTGTTTCCTCTACGCATACTCCGGCTACCATCAAATCAAAATGGCAGAGCCAGACCAAGCCGCAACGGCATTCATCACACCATACGGCCCATTCTGCTTCAACACAATGCCCTTCGGGCTAAAAAATGCCGGTGCAACATATCAGCGCATGATTCAGACATGCCTGGCAAACCAGATCGGCAAAACAGTGGAGGCATCCGTGGATGACGTCGTCATTAAAACCAAGCATGTTGAAACTCTAGTAGACGACTTGAGGCTCCCATTCGACAACCTCTGAACATATGACATCAAGCTCAATCCGGAAAAATGCGTTTTTGCCGTACCAGCAGGAAAGCTCCTGGGATTCATTGTCTCCAGTAGAGGTATCGAAGCTAATCTGGCCAAAATTCGAGCGTTGTCACAGTTGGCTACCCCAACAGACCTCAAACAAATACAAAAATTAACTGATGCGTGGCGGCTCTAAGCCACTTTATCTCCCGCTTGGGAGAAAAGGCATTACCCCTTTATCGCCTCCTCCGGCGCACCGAACACTTCGAGTGGACGGACGCCGCCACGGCCGGACTCAACGAAATAAAGGCCATATTGGCAACAAACCCAGTCCTGGCCGCGCCAAACATTGGCGAACCAATGCTATTATACATTGCGGCAACTCATCAAGTAGTAAGCGCAGTGCTTGTCGTCGAGCGAGAAGTGGACGGACACAAATTTCCCCTTCAAAAGATGGTTTACTACGTGTCCATTGTCCTTACTCCATGCAAATCACGGTACCCGCATTATCAAAAGATAGCGTACGCGGTAGTCATGGCATCCCGGAAGCTGCGACACTACTTTCAAGAGTGTTCGATATTGGTAGCCTCGGAAGCACCACTTAACGATATTATAAACAACCGCGACGCGATGGGCCGGATTGCCAAATGGGCAATTGAGCTCCTCCCATTCAACATAACTTACAAGCCACGGCGAGCTATTAAATCGCAAGTTTTGGCTGACTTCGTCGCTGAATGGACGGAAGCCGAACTCCCTAAAGAGTATGGCACATATTCAAACTGGATCATGCACTTCGACGGCTCCAAAATGTTGGCTGGTCTGGGGGCTGGCGTCATTTTGACATCCCCAACAGGAGACACCATTCAATACGTACTGCAGATAATGTATACGGACTCCAACAACGCAGCCGAATATGAGGCCCTTCTACATGGTCTCCGGATGGCAGTATCCATGGGCATTCAACACCTAAAGGTGCGCGGGGATTCAAACCTCGCGATATCCCAAATAAATGGAGACTTTGAAGCCAAGGATCCAAAAATGGCCGCTTATCACAATGCCGTCCTAAAAATGTCAGCTCGGTTCGAGGGGCTCGAATTTCACCATGTGGCTCGGGAAAACAATCAGGCAGCGGATATCCTCGCCTGCATTGGCGCAAAACGCGACGCGGTCCCTCCCAACGTTTTTCTGGAAAGGCTTTTCAAGCCATCCGTAGCATGGGAAGGGGAAACTGGTAACAATAGTCCAGACCCGGCCAAAATACCCGATACCAAACTATCTGACAATCGGAGGCTCCGCCACCGAAATAACACAATCAGCCCACAAAATAATGGCCATTATTGCCCCGTGGACAGAACCATTCCTGGCCTACCTAATTAGATAGGAACTTCCAGAGGACCAAAATGAGGCACGTTGCATAGCGCAGCGATCCAAAGCCTACAGGGTCCACGAGGGAGAATAGTACGAAAAAGCACTACCGGAGTCCTTCAAAGGTGCATCTCCGAAGAGGAAGGGCGGAATCTTTTGGCAGAAATTCATGCCAGACTCGGCGGCCATCACGCCGAAGCCCGAGCTCTTGTAAGCAAGGCCTTCCGCACAGGATTTTATTGGCCAACGGCCCGGGTAGATGCACAGGACTTGGTCCAACACTGCACCGGTTGCCAGCTCTTTGCAAATCAAAGCCACATGCCACCCACCGCCCTCCAAACGATCCCCATTACATGGCCCTTCGCGGTCTGGGGGCTTGACATGGTCGGACCCCTTAAAGGGGGAACCCACAAGAAAAATACTTATTGGTCATGGTGGATAAATTCACCAAATGGATAGAGGCTAAACTAGTAAAAACAGCTGAATCCGGACCGGTGATAGATTTCATATCCGGGGTTGTACACCATTACGACGTCCACCATAACGGCACGAACTTCACGGCCGACGAGGTAAAACTCTGGTGCAGCAAAATGGGCATCAAGCTCGATTACGCTTCAGTCTATCACCCACAAACCAACGGTCAAGTTGAACGAGCAAATGGTCTTATAATGAGCGGCATTAAACCCCAATTAGTGCGCTCCCTAATGGAGTCCGATACGCACTGGGAGAGGAGCTTGACTCCGTACTCTGGGGACTGTGGACCACGCTGACTCGTAGTACCGGATATACACCATTTTTATGGTGTACGGCGCAGAGGCAGTCCTGCCCTGTGACATAATTCATGACTCACCTCGAGTGAGCATGTACGAAGAAAGAGAAGCCAAGCTCGATCGGTAGGACGGTCTGGACACATTGGAGGAAGAGCGCAATGTAGCCAAAGCCCGTTCCGCATTTTACCAGCAGCAGGCTCGCAGATACAAAGCAGAGAAGTATGGGCCAAAACTTATAACATTGGCGAACTAGTTCTACGGCTGCCGGATAAGAAAAAGAACAAGCTCGAGCCCAAATGGGAAGGTCCCTTCATTATCGACCAAGTTCTGACCGGTGAAGCGTACCGACTGCGGAATGCATCGACCAGTCAACTCGAGCCGAACCCATGGAACGCAGCCAGGCTTCGAAGATTCTACGCTTAGCTCCGAACTTTATGTTAGTCCCCTCCCTTCGTCCATTTTTTGCATATGCATCATCTATCTTGTTTCCCTTTCTTTCTTTTTATTTCCGCAGGCCTTCAAGGATCACCTTGTGCCTCACTCATACATCATAGATGCGCTAGCCGCACTCTTCGTACCTGGGGGCTTCTCTCACAGAAGCTTAAATTATTTACCTGGGCCCAACGCCCAACACATGTGTTATACTTCCGCATCTACCTTTTTTCACCATTATATGCATCGATATGACTTAAGTTTTGGCCAAGCTGGGTTGCCTGGCTCTTGTATTTATGCCCTAGGTTCCCGTTAATTCGGCTAGGGCATAAGGGGAGCACCTCTGCGATTGTTACCGCCGGGTCAGCCGGACGTGTACCTCAGACTGGGTGAAGCCGAAAGCTAGCGTTCTTAAGAGAATATTCAGTCGGTGAACAAAAGATGACTTTTATTTATTATCCATATCTGCCCCCAGACGTTTTCACTGCACTTCCTGTCGCAGTCCGGACATGCACTTTAGGGCATGCCTACCCAGGGAAAGGAACCCTTAACGGAACTATTCTCTCTGGAAGATGTTTCTTACTACCCATGTAATGTAACATAACTAGTTGGGCACTTGTCTGATAAAGCACTAATGACCCCTATGCCTGGTCTCCACGCATGCCCCGGTTCTTATATAACTGAGAGGGTATTCGGATACACTCCGGACTGTCGGGTCCCGAGGTTGAAGCGAAAAGTTCCACCACGACAAACGATCTACAATCTGGCTAGAAGACATCATATATGTCACTTTAAAATTACAGTCAATTTGACTGGCTGAATTCCTCTTCAATGCCCTCCAATAGGCTATCTAGTCTACAGTCATGTTGGGAATACTTTGCGGCCAATTCTACTTGGCCGTACACTAAATTCACAGGGATCTCCTTGCCATCAGGCCCCACAGGTCCGACTTCGGCCATGTGGTTCGGGTCAGCCTTCGTGTACCGTGTCTTCACCATTGCCCAAGCTTCCCTGGCGCCCTGACGGCAGGCCAGTATCTTCCATAATCGGAAACGCCGCCATGCTCCCTTCAGCTTTTCTGCAAGCTCTCCAAGGCCTTCGGGTATGGAGACGGACGGCCACAAGGCCTGGGCAACACCTTGCATCACCTGCCGAACTCGTTCGTGCAACTGTGTGAGCTCGGGAAGAAGATCACCCGTTGAACTAGGCATCTCCTCGGTAGGACGACCTGTTAGCATACCTACAGACATAACTCTGTCAGCCAGCTTCCTCGCCGAACTCTTTTTCAAAGTTCGTTCAAGCACTTACTAAATATGCCGCGTCGAAGCCGCCAATTCTCCTTAACGGAGTCCGACAGTTGGGCACGAACATCTTTTAGTTCCACGCCCAGCTTGGTGTTGGCATCTTGGAGATCATTCTTCTCCTGCCTCACCCTTGTAAGCACGCTCTCACCGGCCTTCAGCTGGCGTATGAGCTGTTGCTTATCCGGATTCACTCCAGCGTCATCTGCAATTTTATTGTCAGATCTGCATATAAAGCCGCAGTCTAATATGATACTTATCATTTGACGGATATGATACCAGAGGGGGTCTCTTTGGGCTCCCCTACTACGGCCATTGCGGCCTAGAGTTGGGCTTTGCACTCTTCCAGCTCCTGGTACAGTTGAGTATTCTTTTCTGTAAGAACCTACATAACAAATGATCCTTAAATCAGTTATCCTAACTGTTTCAAGTCTCAGGGGCTACTGATATATATAATCATCAAATTTTCTCACCCGTATGTCTTTTACATACTGCTCCGTGGCTCTGGCTAGACCATTTTGAGCGGCATGGAGGTGCGCGTCTCCCGAGTTGAAGGCATTCAATGCCTCTTGGGAGAAACAAGCGTCACGAAGAACAGTCCGGCGACGCCTGTGGTTCATCGAACTTTCCACCTCAGAATGGGTGGCGGACAGTCTATCCGTATCCTCTGTCGGAGGAGCACCCGGCGCATGCCTTGTACTCGTTCCCACCTCTGAGTCCGGCCTTGGAGCCTGGCTTGTGGAGGCGCGATTGGTAGCCTCTCCGGGCATAGTCCGGCGAGCGCTCTTTTTCCTGAAAAGAAGGCATGGGCGTTAATATGCCTCTGTAACTAATGTCTTGCAATAAAGACGGCGCGCCATACCGCTGCGCCAGTGCCTCAATCCGGACTGTGGATCTTTTTAGCCTGCCTGGCCTAGCGGCCCCTTGTTGGCGAGTTGCCACAGGCTCGGCCTTCTGCCCCGAGGACCTCCCCTGCATGACACGGCTGTTATACGGCAATAAAAAAGAGAGAGAGCACAAGGACGGATCCCTTTTAAAGTGTTGGGATTTCGGTCTCAGTCACCCGCGAGGCTGGAACTAGCCCAGGGTAATCGGCCGTAATGGCCACCAAGGTATTGTCATTACTCCCTTGGTAAAAAACCTCGCCGATCAGCTCCACGGATATGTCCGGATCCTCCTAGGAGGCCGGGTCAAGGGACCGTCCAGGGTCTTCGGGCTGTGGAGGAGGGCTGTTTATCTCCTTTACTGCCTGGCACAGCTCCTGTGATGAAATCGCCAGAATGAATACTTAAACTACGGGAAAACGAAACGGATGGGCGAGAAAAAGTCTCCGCTTACCCAACTCGGAGTATTGTACATAGAGAATCCGCCCAGCGGGTTGACACGGAGGAATTCCTCCTCTTCTCACTTGTATAAAGTGGACAAGATCTTTGTTAGATCAGCAGCCGATCCCGGCCCTTTGCGGCCGTGGCGGGTGGCGTCATCCTCCCAGTTGAAATCCCACATGGGGTGGCCTCTATACTGGAGCGGCCGCACCCCCCGCATAATGCATATAGCCATGACCTCGATCATGGTCAATCCAGATCGAGCTAAAGAGCTTATCCGGCTCATCAGATAAAGAATGTCCCGGTCGTCTTCCTCTGGGGGACTCCGTGGACGCCAGCTCCGGCGCTTCTTCAAAGGGGCGTTGTCCAACTCAGGAAGGCCGATCTGAATAGGGTCCAGAAGGGGGACATCTTCTATATAAAACCATTCTGAAGGCCAGTCTTCGGACGTCTTCTTCGGGGTCCCGGATAGATATCCGGTCCCAGCAATACGCCACACTTCGGATCCGCCCACTTGATATATTGATCCCTTCTTAGAACGGGGCACAATGCAGAACAACTTCTTCCACAGAGCGAAATGAGCCTCACATCCCAAAAATATCTCACAAAGGGCTACGAATCCCGCGATATGCAGCAGGGAGGCAGGCATAAGGTTGTGCAGCTGGAGGCCATAGAACTCCAGAAGCCCCTGGAGAAACGGATGAATTGGGAATCCGAGCCCTCTTACCAGATAAGGGACAAGGCATACCCGCTCTCCCTTGGAGGGATTGGGACGGCTCTCTGCTTGCTCTCCGCCATTATAGGTGGCAAGCCCGGCTCGAACCGGGACCAGGTACGCTGGGGGAAGAAATCCCTTGGACTGAAGGATCACCAATTTGCTATGCGGGATGGAACATCTCTCCCAATCTCCAGGCTTAGAACTAGGGGTGCGAGAGGAGGAGCTGCGTCGACCGGCCATGGTGGAATGGATCTCTGTCGGGTATGCTCCGATGAAGACTTGACAAGGGAGGATGATGTGATTTGGATCTAAATCCTCGTCTTTTTAAATAGGCGGCTCATTTACAAAGCTAGGGGGGTAAATGTGAAAACACCCTGGCTCTTCACATTGGCTCGACACGTAGTGGCCATTATTGGGCGTAGAAGCCAAGGAGTACAAACCGTCACAAGGAACCGGACATTATTTCGATAGATACACCGAATTTGGATAAGGAACCCGCCTTGCAATGCTGAAGACAACTGCGCGCCGGACTCATCGTCATTGAAGCCTGGTTCAGGGGCTACTGAGGGAGTCTTGCATTAGGGGGTCTCCGGACAGCCGGACTTTCTCCATTGGCCGGACTGTTAGACTATGAAGATACAAGATTGAAGACTTCATCTCGTGTCCGGATGGGACTCTACTTGGCGTGGAAGGCAAGCTAGGCAATACGTATATGGATATCTCCTCCTTTGTAACCGACCTTGTGTAACCCTAACCCTCTCCGGTGTCTATATAAACCGAAGGGTTTTAGTCCGTAGGACAACAATCACAACATACAATCATACCATAGGCTAGCTTCTAGGGTTTAGCCTCTCTGATCTCGTGGTAGATCTACTCTTGTAACACCCATATATTCAATATTAATCAAGCAGGACGTAGGGTTTTACCTCCATCAAGAGGGCCCGCACCTGGGTAAAACTTCATGTCCCTTGCCTCCTGCCATCCGGCCTAGACGCAGAGTTCGGGACCCCCTACCCGAGATCCACCGGTTTTGACACTGACAATGACTCTACACCCACCTACTACTTCATGGCACGTGGTGCCAAGGTAAACTCACGCGATGCTTACTATCAAACATCAAGTGAAGATGACTCTGAATGTAAATCTAAACCTAGCTACAGAACACTTGATAAAATTGCAACTGAACAGCAGAATGCCATGGAACATATTCAAAGACTGTTAGACAAAAGCGATGACCTGTTGGACGTGGAAATGACCCGATCTCAATCCTTAATTGAAGACATTAAAAATCTTCATGTTAAGTACGAGGAACTTGAAAGTCGTCATGAAACGCTCTCAACAACTCATGAAAAGCTTTTCTACGGTTATCTTCAAAGGAAGCAAGAACTTGTGAACTTGAGAGCGACTCATGAAGATCTTTAAAAAGAGAACGAGTCACTCCGCGCTCAACATATCATTTCCGCTTGGGAAGGATTGGAACCACCATGCCTAAAATGCCTTGAGCGTGATAACGTTACATCTGTTGCTGGATGTTCTACTGCTACTACTGTTGCAATATCTTCAACTGCTGATGTGGTAACTAACCTCTCTACTGAGGATACCACTACTATTGCTGATGAGAATGCTAGGTTGAAGACATTGTTTGAGACAGGAATGTACAAAAGTCTCAAAGGGCATCAGACACTATGTGATGTCCTCAAGAAACAGATTCTGAACCAAAACCCTAGGAAAGAGGGTGTTGGGTTTGAGAGGAAAATAAACGTTGATGGTTCTTACTGGAAGCCTGAGCAGTACCCCAAAACCACATGGGTTGCTGCAAAGGGACCTTCAATGGATCCATCTACCTTATCTGGCTTCACTTTTGCTAACCCGATTATCATTGATGAATCCTTTGATGCAAACTATAAACTGTTTTAGAATCAGAATGGTGAAGTGTTTTCCAGGTATATTGGTACTAACTGCAGGAGTGGACCACCTTTGAAGAAGATCTGGGTGCCTAAGAGTTGTCTTGAAAATCTTCAGGTGAATGTCATCATGACACCACCTGGGAAGAAGACAAACCGCAGACCAAAGGCTTCATATGGTCCAAAGGCTTCATACAGACAAAGGACTCACCAGAGTCACCCTAACACTAATTTTTTGCAGGGAAATCATACTCAGGCCTATGAATATGAGCGTGTTTCATCAAAACGACATGTTCATCAGACCAAGAACTATTTTGCCTATTCTTATGAGTATTATTCACCTCCTGCGAGACTATTTGCTAGGGCTCAAAAGCCAAAGTATTCAGATGCTGCACTTAGACTCATTGCTTCGAAGCCACCCCTGAAAATGTGGGTGGTTAAGAAAACTTAACTCTCCTTTGCAGGGAAGGGTCTCCAGCTGGAAATCAAAGGCATCAGATGCTATTTCTGGGGACCAAAAACATCGTGTGGGGCACAAGATAAAATGCCCAAATGGTCTTACTATGTATTTTGTTCTTGAATCGCTTGCCAATCATCCTATCAGTCTTAACCTGGATCTGAGTTTTCATAATCCACTTTCTCGTCAAATGTTTATGCTTCACAATACCCTTGGTGAAGCCTATCCCCCTAACTGCACTGTAGGGTATGACACCAAATGCTTCAGAATGGATTATTGACAATGGATGCACTAACCACATGACTAGTGATCAAAGTCTTCTCATGGACTCAACCTTACGTCCATCTGACAAGAGTCACATCACATTTGCTAACACTGGTAAAAGCAAGGTATTTGGTCTAGGTAGAGTTGCAATCTCAAAGGATCAACACATGGATAAACTGATGCTTGCTGAATCCCTTGGTTTCAACTTAATGTCTGTCTCAATGCTTTGTGACTTGAACATGATTGTGATATTTGGAAAATATCGTTGCCTTGGTCTAATGGAATCTGACAAGTCTCTAGTCTTTGAAGGATACCGAAAAGATGATCCGTACATGGTAGATTTCTCAGCAGGACCACAGTTGGATGTATGTCTTCTAGCAAAAGCTTTAGAGTGCTGGCTCTGGCATCAGAGGCTAGGGCATGCTGGCATGAGGAACTTGTACACTCTCGCGAAGAAGAAGCATGTCGTAGGCATCGAGGGCCTCAAGTCCAAAGAGGATCATCTGTGTGGTGCATGCAAAGCTGGGAAGATGACTAGGGCCAAGCATCCCTCGAAGACAATCATGATGAGACGAACAACGGGTAAATGGCAGAAACTTGACAGGTGGTCTACCGGTGGTGTACCAAGGCTTCTTGGCAAATCTCGGTCCATTCCGAGAACATTTAACACCCGCTCACGAAAAGAGACAAAAGGGGGCGCCGGAGGACATAGGAGTGTCAGAATGCAAAACGGACAACGGGGAAAATGCTCGGATGCATGAGACGAACACGTATGCAAATGAGATGCACATGATGACATGATATGAAATGCATGACATGGACAAAACGCAAAATGAATAAAAAACCCAACCATGAGGAAATCTCATAGCTTAGAGCCAAAAATGGCAAGAGTGGGAGTACAAATATGGTAAGTTACATCCGGGGCGTTACAACACTCCACCACTACGAAAGGATCTCATCCCGAGATCTAGGACTGAATGAACTCCAGATATTCGGAACGGAGGTGGCCTCGCGTTCCCAGGTGGCTTCTCGGTCGGAATGATGTGACCACTTCACTTTCAGGAATTTGATTGACTTGTTGTGAGTCTTGCTCTTAGTTTCTTCAAGAATAGCAACGGGATGCTCATGATAAGACAGGTCTTCTTGGAGATCAATCTCTTTGAAGTTGATGGTGCGGTCAGGAGTCTTGAAGCACTTGCGAAGCTGTGACACGTGAAACATGTCGTGCACATTTGCAAAGTTGGACGGAAGCTCAAGTTGATAAGCGAGGTCACCTCTTTTGCCAATGATCTTGAAAGGACCCACGTATCTAGGGGCAAGCTTCCCTTTGATACCGAAGCGACGAGTGACTTTCATTGGAGAGCCGCGGAGGTAGACATGGTCTCCGATCTCGAAAGCCAAGTCATGATGCTTGCTATCATAGTAACTCTTCTGGCGCGATTGCGCGGCTTTGAGATTTTCATGGATGACTTTGCATATTTCTTCAGCTTCTGTGATTAAGTCATTGCCAAGAAGTTGGCGTTCACCAGTCTCTGACCAATTAAGAGGAGTACAACACTTTCTGCCATATAGAATCTCAAATGGGGCCTTGCCCGAACTCGCTTGGAAGCTGTTGTTGTAGGAGAACTCTGCATATGGAAGACAATATTCCCATTTCATACCTAAATAAATGACACGAGACCTGAGCATATCTTCAACAATTTGATTGACTCGCTCGACTTGTCCACTAGTTTGAGGATGGAAGGCTGTGCTGAAGCGAATGTTGGTGCCCATGGCCTTCTGGAAGGAGTCCCAGAACTTAGAAGTAAAGATGCTTCCATGATCTGAAGATATCAATTGCAGAATGCCGTGCAAGGAGACAATCTTGGAGGTGTATAGCTCTGCCAACTGAGTTGTTGTGATAGATTCTTTGATAGGAAGATAATGAGCCACTTTTGTAAGCTTGTCGATGACAACAAAGATAACATCATTTCCACGTTTGGACTTGGGAAAACCAGTCATGAAGTCCATCTCAATATGGTCAAACTTCCATTCTGGAATGGCAAGAGGTTGGAGCAGACCAGCTGGCCGTTGGTGTTCTGCTTTCACTCTTCTGCAGACATCACATTCATTCACGAACTGAGCAATTTCTCGCTTCATTCGAGTCCACCAATACGACTGCTTGAGGTCATGGTACATCTTCGTACTTCCAGGATGAATGGATAGAAGGGAATTGTGAGCCTCGTTCATAATGACTTTACGTAGATCACCCTTAGGAACAACAATTTGATCCTCGAAGAATAGAGTATCTTTGTCATCAAGGCGATAGCACTTGTACTTGGGTTGGCTCTTGGCAATCCCATTCTTCACCTTCTTCACCATGGCATCAAGAAGTTGTGCCTCATGAATTTGATCTTCCAAAGTAGGAGAGACTTGGAGGTTGGCAAGAAAGCCTTGAGGAACAACTTGGAGATTCGGCTTGCGGAAAGCTTCACAAAGGTCCGGTTGGAAGGGCTTGAGAATTAAGTTGTTGCAGTAAGCCTTCCTGCTCAAAGCGTCTGCAATGACATTGGCCTTGCCTGGAGTATATTCAATACTGGGATTATACTCTTGAATCATTTCGACCCAATGAGTCTGCCTGAGGTTGAGGTTGGGCTGAGTGAAGATGTACATGAGGCTCTTATGATCAGTGAAGATGTCCACTTTCCTTCCCAACAAGAGATGTCTCCAAGTTAAAAGAGCATGTACAACTGCCGCCAACTCGAGGTCGTGAGTGGGGTAGTTCTTTTCATTGGGCTTCAACTAACGAGAGGTATAGGCCACAACTTTCTTCTCTTACATTAACACAACACCGAGACCTTGCAGGGAAGCATCACAGAAAACTTCGAATGGTTTGGATTCATCAGGAGGAGTCAAAACATGAGCTGTGACTAACTTCTCTTTGAGGGTGTTGAAAGCGATGTCACATTCAGGCGTCCAGACATACTTCACATGCCTTTGGAGGAGGTTGGAAAGAGCCTTCGTGATCTTAGAAAAATTCTCAACGAATCTTCGACAATAGCTTGCAAGCCCAAGAAAGCTGCGGAGCTTCTTGACATTTTGAGGCGGTTCCCAATTCACAATTGCAGACACCTTCTCGGGATTAACAGCAATGCCCTTGGCTGAGATGATATGGCCAAGGTAGAGAACCTCATTGAGCCAAAACTCACACTTTGAAAACTTCGCATAGAATTGATGTTCTTTGAGTTTGTCGAATACCAATCTCAAATGCTTGGCATGATCCTCCTTGTTCTTGGAAAAGACCAAAATATCATCGAGATACACCAAGACGAAATCATTTGTATAAGGGTTGAAGACGAAGTTCATCATGCAAGAGAACGTTGGAGGAGCATTGACAAGGCCGAAAGACATGACAGTATATTCATAAGAACCATAGCTTGTTCTGAATGCTGTCTTGGGGATATCTTGTTCACGAATGCGAATCTGATGATAGCCCATATGGAGGTCAAGCTTGGAGAATACTTGAGCACCTTTAAGTTGCTCGAAAAGCTCATTGATGTTGGGAAGTGGATACTTGTTCTTTATTGTCTTCTTGTTCAATGGACGGTAGTTGACACAAAGTCGGTCCGTGCCATCCTTCTTCTTAACAAAAATAACACCACAACCCCATGGAGAAGAACTCAGTCGGATCAGACCCATACGCTCTTGTTCATCGAGTTGTTTCTTTAATTCCTGCAACTCTTCTGGTCCAAGCTTGTAAGGATGTTTGTAAACAGGTTCCGTACCAAGCTCAAGATCGATGACAATTCAAATGGTTGGTGAGGAGGCATTCCTGGAAGCTCTTCTGAAAAGACGTCTTGATATTCACAAACGACTGGAATTTGAGAGATGGCATTCAACTCGCCCTTCTCATTGAGAGAAAACAGTCGAATGGTATCATCACGAGCGACATAGATGATCACATCCTCAGACGATTATGTCAATTGAATCTGCCTGGCAGCAGAATCAAGCTGAGCATTGTGCTTAGAAAGCTAGTCCATGCCGAGAATTAGATCAATATCTGAGTCGCCAAGAACAATTGGAGAATACAGAAACTTATAGTCACCCATCTTGATAGAAACATCCGGAACCATGGAGTTAGCGTTCATGCGTTTACCCGGTGAGCCAACTGCTAACGGACTAGGAAAAACTTGGAAAGACAACTCATGCTTTGATGCAAATGGTCTTGAGATCAAACTGAGTGATGCACCAGTGTCAAAAAGAACTTTTGCAGGAATATCATTAACATGAAGATTACCCATGATCACTTCTGAAGAGTCCTCTGCCTGAGCTGTTTTCATCATGTTGACCTTTGCAAACTTGGAATTATGCTTGACCACTGCATTGCTGGCAGATCTCACAGGAGGAGGAGGCGGAAGACGCCTTTGGTTGAAGCATTTTTTTGCATAGTGCCCTTTCTGCTGACACTTGTTGCAAGTAACTTCTGAGAGTGGACGGTGATAAGGAGCACTTGAGCTTGGAGCATGAGACTGTGCTTTGTTCTGATAGCCTAGGTTGGGTGGGTGGGAAGATTCATTGCCACCTTTACTCTTCTGCTGGTAAGGCTGATGGAATGGAGGAGGAGGAGGCAACCAGAATTTCTGTTGCTTAGCTGCCACTTGAGTTGAAGAAGATGATTGAGTTGCATCCCTGACTCTCTTCTTAGAAGCATCGCACTTGATCTGAGCGGCCTCTTGCTTTAGTTCCATGTTGTAGAATTCATCATACTTGGTCGGCTCAAAAAGCACGAGAGCTAATTGCATATCTTCTCTGAGGCCACCTCTAAATTGATAAATCATGCTCTTCTCATCAGGGACATCTTGTTTGGTGAAGCGAGCGAGCCTCTGAAACAGGATGTTGTATTGGTAAACAGACATGTTGCCTTGCTTGAGTTTGCGGAACTCCTCGCGTTTACTCTCAGCAACACTTTGTGGAATGTGGTGAGCTTTGAAGTCTCGGCGGAAATCATCCCAGGTAATCACACGACCTCCTCTGGAATCTCTGTATTGTTGATACCACTCATCAGCTTGGTCTTTGAGTTGGAACGAAGCAAACTTGACAAAGTCCTCAGGCCTGACATTGCTACACTCAAAATGTTTGCAGATATCCACAAGCCAGTCATCGGCGTCTGTGGCCTCGACATAGTTGCTGAAAGACTTGGGCTGGTTTGCGAGGAACTGATTGAGAGCAGGGAATTGAGGCTGGTTGTTGCCTTGGCCTTGATTTCCTTGGTTGCGCTCTTGCAAGAGTTGCAAAAGCATCTGCGTGTTGGCATTGGTGGCGGCCATGACAGCTTGCCATGCCTCCGTAGGTGGAGGTGGTGGTGGAGGTTCCGGATTCTGACGCGTTGGAGGAGCCATCTTGAAGAGGGTGACATCCGTTAGCATCTTTACAGACATATATTCAAGCTGAATCAATGGATCGAAATTGCAACATATAGCCTTAACATTCGAACAAGAATGAACGAACGAATTCCAAAGTAAATGATCACACTTCCATAAGTTAAGAAGCCACTTAGATAAAGGTAGATGAATAAAGCAACAAGGAACGGATATGAACAAATAATTGGTAAGGATTACCCAATCACAAACAAAATATTTGCGGGAAGAAATACTAGATCTACTTGAATTCCCACCTATAAAACTCTCGAAACTTTCTGGTTATGCAATCAGGTGTTGGGAATACAGGGGAAGCATAATATCTCACCCAAAACTAGCAAATTCTACATCCAGCTGTATCCATCCTTCAACACATAACCAAGAAACCTTCAGAAATCATGTAGCTCAACCTTCGAAAAGCATCCGTTATACAAGTTATGGCAATACTCTCGAGCTCCCGCCCCAGTACTGGGTGGCGTCGAGGTTATCTCACCAGCAACTGCATAAAGGAGATTTTCGATGTCGGTGAACTCAGGTATTCCAGAACTGCAACTATAAAATTGTGATGACAACACCTCAGACTCAACTCCTTGGGACACTCCCACAACCCCTAAATGTCAGGAGGCACCAAGAACAATGTTCTCGTCACAAAACCATCGAAACGATTCCAAGATACCCGCGTGATCCTAAAAAAAATAGTGAAATTTGAGAAGAGATGAGTCAAAACTCTACGTCAGGAGGCCTCACCAGAGCGATGAAGGGACTGAGGAGTAAAAAGAATCCTACTCTCCGATATATATATATATAATCCTATAAGACTCAAAACATTTTTCTAGACTCAACAACGTCAGCGATTCGATCAAGCAGGGGGCTCCTAAGTCGGGGAAGGCTCTGATTACCAACTTGTAACACCCACGATGCGGCTATATCTCCCATGTGTCGGAGCACGACTTAGAGGCATAACCGCATAGTAGGCATGTCGCAAGAGGGGTAATCTTTACACATCCTATGTACTGAGTAAGAAAGGGATAAAGAGTTGGCTTACACTCGCCACTTCACACAATACATAAATATAGCATTACAACATCCAGAATACAATCAAGGTCCGACTACGGAACCAAATAAAGAAAGACAATGCCAAATGCTAGAACCCCGATCGCCCCAACTGGGATCCTCTACTGATCGTCCGGAAAAGACACATAGTAACATCCCGAATCCTCGTCGAACTCCCACTTGAGTTCGGTAGCGTCCCCTGCACTGGCATCATCGGCACCTGCATCTGTTTGGAATTATCTGTGAGTCACGGGGACTCAGCAATCTCGCACCCTCGCGATCAAGACTATTTAAGCTTAAGGGTAGGAATGGGTAGTAAGGTGGAGCTGCAGCAAGCACTAGCATATATGGTGGCTAACTTATGCAAAAGAGAGCGAGAAGAGAAGCAAAGGACGGTCGAGAAGCTACATAGTGATCAAGAAGTGATCCTGAAACTACCTACGTTCAAGCATAACACAAGACCGTGTTCTCTTCCCGGACTCCGCCGAAAAGAGACCATCACGGTTACACACACGGTTGATTCATTTTAATTAAGAGAAGTGTCAAGTTTTCTACAACCGGATATTGACAAATTCCCATCTGCCCATAACCGCGGGCACGACTTTCGAAAGTTCAAAACCCTGCAGGGGTGTCCCAACTTAGCCCATCACAAGCTCTCACGGTCAACAAAGGATATTCCTTCTCTCAGGAAGACCCGATCAGACTCGGAATCCCGGTTACAAGACATTTCGACAATGGTAAAACAAGACCAGCAAGACCACCCCTTGTGCTGACAAATCCCGATAGGAGCTGCACATATCTCGTTCTCAGGGCACACTGGATAAGCTAAGCATACAGGAACCAACATAACCCAAGTTGCCAATGGACGGTCCCGCATGATGCTCTAGTTTGGACAAACACTCAGAGGAGCACTGGCCCGGGGGTTTAAAATAAAGATGACCCTTGAGTGAGTAGAACCCAAGGGAAAAAGGCTTACGTGGCAAATGGTAAAACCAAGGTTGGGCCTTGCTGGAGGAGTTTTATTCAAGGCGAACTGTCAAGGGGTTCCCATTATAACCCAACCGCGTAAGGAACACAAAATCAAGGAACATAACACCGGTATGACGGAAACTAGGGCGGCAAGAGTGGAACAAAACACCAGGGATAAGGCCAAGCCTTCCACCCTTTACCAAGTATATAGATGCATTAAAGTAAACTAGATATAATAATGATATCCCAACAATATCCATGGTCCAACAAGGAACAAACTCCATCTTCACCTACAACTAGCAATGCTATAAGAGAGGCTGAGCAAAGCGGTAACATAACCAAACAACAGTTTGCTAGGAAAAGGTGGGTTAGAGGCTTGACATGGCAATATGGGAGGCATGATATAGCAAGTGGTAGGTATCGCGGCATAGCAATAGAGCAGACAACTGGCAAGCGAAGATATAGGTGATTTCGAGGGTATGGTCATCTTGCCTGCAAAGTTCTCCGAGTTGATGAAAACTTGATCCTCGTAAGCGTACTCAACGGGTTCGTCGATCATGTACTCGTCTCCCGGATCTACCCAAGGCAAGCACACAAGCAAAAGACCAACAATCAACCACGGTGCAATGCTCAAGCAGCATGATGCAAAACATGGCATGATATGCGGGATGTGATATGCAATGCATATGCGTGATTCTGGAAATAAAAGATTGAACCAGGCCTCAACTTGGCAAACCAAGTGTACCGCTGGAAAGATGAGTTGATTTCGGTCGAAATCGATATAAAGATCACCAGAATCGGATGCACGGTTTGCAAATGGCAAGCAAAACAAGAATGACACAATTCTGCGATTAACAGCATGATGTCATCTAGAATGCAACAAGAAACTAAGCTACTGCGCTCCAACTCAGCAAAAAAAACATGGTAGTGATCTACTCAAGATGCTTGACAAAAGATGAACACTGAGCTACGGCTAAATCACACAAGAGAAGGTTCAAACAAGCATGGAAAAAGTGCAGAAGATATGAGCACCACAGACTTGGTGAAAATACTAACATGCCAGGAATTAACATCAGGAAGCAATGTTTAGAGCAAGCAAACAATATGCTACAGGATCAGATCATAGCAATACAAGGCATGGCATGAATCTAATCAAAGCATAGCACAAAAGTCCCTTACTGACCATAAGCCAAAAAGGATCAGAAGATATGATGGCACCCATGTAAACATAGCAAGTTTCGTTAACAGATTCAGACTTAGCAGAAAACTGAGCATGGCATAAACAGATTTATGAAGGCATGTTTGCGAGCTTGATTCACTCAACACAAGGCACTGCATGACAAGATAAGCATAGCATCAGCAAGAAGACATGTTCAAGAAGCTAACCAAGGCAAGAAAAAGTTCATATCATGCATGGATCAACTACAACAACCTTGGCAAAATTGATTAACACGTAAACAATCTGCCAGGAACATTTCATAGCAAAAGTAGAGCAAGATTAAGTCATGCTAGGGCACTCCATAATTGCAGAAAGGGGCATGGATGGATAGAGCATAACCATAAGTCAAAATCATCCTTACTGAAGATACTCAAACAAAGCATGGATCTCACTATAGCAACATGGATACATGGCATACAAATAACAACAGGGAAATGACTTGGTGAAATCCTAAGTCCCTGAAATCAGCAATTTCACGAGGGCTGCTTTGCATGCTTGTGCTAGTCACCACAAAGATCACAAAAATACATGGCATACACCCCTGTAAAGATGGCATGGCATAGCCCAAAACACATGTAGAGCTCATGCCCATATGCAGCACACAACAAATGTAGCTAAAATGACAAATCCTCATACACTGCTAAGAATCAGCATCTAACATTTTATAGCACCCTTGCATCAGAGATTTGGGCATCAAGATGGACTCAAACAAGCATGCTATAATGAAATGAAATGAATAGCACATCATGATAAACATTTTGATATATAGCATGCATAAAACGGAGCAACACACATGAAGTTATGGCATGATGAACAAGGCATGAAAATAATGTAGAGATGAAGACTTAGAGAAAAACACCTCGCGCGAGAAATGGATCTAGGGTTTATCGCGGCATGTTCTTCGAGGACCACCAGAGTTTGTTGACGCGGTGGCCGGATCTTCGCCGGAGACGGAGCGGGGAGGCGGCCGGAGCGCTGGGAAGGCCGGATCCGGGCGGCGCGGTGGCGGAGCTCGCCGGAGGAAGGCCGGCGGAGGAGCGGCGGAGCTGCGGGCAGCGGCCGGCGCGGGTGCGTGCTCTGGGAGGCGGCGGCGTGCTCCGGGAGCGGACGGCGGCGGGGACGAGCCGCGGGAGCGGGCGGCGGCGTGCGGGCCCGGCGAGGCCCCAGGGCGGGCCGGATCTGGGCCCCGGGCGGCGGCGGCGATGTGGGCGCAGCGGCGCCACGTGTCAGCGTCAGACTGGGCGAGCGGCGGCGGCGGACATGTCCGTCGGTGGAGGAGAAGGTGTCCGGCGGCGCGAGGGGGATTTCTAGGGTTTCGTCTACGCGGTAAAATGGAGGGGATCACATATTTATACGTAGAAGGAGGTGGGAGCATCCAAATGAGGTGTAGTTTTCAGCCACGTGATCGTGATCCGACGACGGAGGACAAGGGATAGGTTTGGATGGGTTATTGGGCCACTTTGGACGGGTGTTGGGCTGCAACACACACGAGGCCTTTATGGTTCCCTGGTTAACCGTTGGATTATCAAACGGACTCCAGATGGCACGAAACTTGACAGGCGGTCTACCGGTGGTGTACCAAGGCCTCTTGGAAAATCTCAGTCCATTCCGAGTACGTTTAACACCCACTCACGAAAAGAGAGAAAAGGGGGCGCCGGAGGACATAGGAGTGTCGGATTGCAAAACGGACAACAAGGAAAATGCTCGTATGCATGAGACGAACACGTATGCAAATGAGATGCACATGATGACATGAGATGAAATGCATGACATGGACAAAATGCAAAACGAAGACAAAACCCAACCACGAGGAAATCTCATAACTTAGAGCCAAAAATGGCAAGAGTCGGAGTACAAATATGGTAAGTTACATCCTGGGCGTTACAGTGCCCGAGCGCCTCCCTCGTGATGTTGGCGAGGTCTAAGGCCCTCCAGAAGAGAGCCCCCGAGCCCTGCCCGAGGAGGGCGCCAGGGGCGCCTTCCTATGCGACAGAGGGAGACGCCCCAGGTGCGGGCGCTGATCCTAACGAGGTGTCACTTGCGGTGCTGCGCTCCTGAGGTCCGGCGCGGAGTTGCTGCTTCTTCTTCTTGGGGAGGACCTCAGGAGGGTACCGAGCTGCATTGTTGCTGGGGTCTTCGATTGACGCTGCTTGGAAGGCACGCTCGAGGGAGCACACCACATCTCTTTCTGCGTAGGGGACAGTGATGATCCCGCCGCTTCCTGGCATCTTGAGGACGTTGTAGCTGTGGTGTGTCACGGCCATGAACTTGGCCAAGGCCGGATACCTGAGGAAGGCATTGTATGGCAGAGGGATGTGGGCAACGTCGAAGTCGATGAGCTCGGTGCGGTAGTTGTTGCGCTGTCCGAAGGTGACTGGGAGGCGGACCTGACCGATCGGCATGGTGGAGCCGCCGGTCACTCCTGGGAAAGGCTTGGAGGGCCGAAGTTGATCATATGGCACTTGGAGGTTGTCGAACGTGTCAACGGACATGACGTTGAGCCTTCCGCCACCATCGATGAGAGTCTTGGTAACTTGCACGTTGCTAATCACTGGTGAACAGAGCATCGGGAGGACGCCGGCGGTAGCCGCGCACTTGAGCTGATCTACCGAGGTGAACGTGATGGCGCACTGGGACCATCTGAGTGGGCGCGTGGCTTCGAGCTTGGTGAGAACTGCATTCACCTCACGACAAAACTGTTTGAAGATACGCTGTGAGGCTGGGGCTTGAGCTCCGCCCAAGATGCAGGCGATGGCACGCGGCTCCTGGAAGCCCCCCAGCCCCCTCGTCCTCATGGTGGTCGTCATTCCTTCTTGGTGGTGGCGGCAGTGGAGGCAGACCGGCGTTGCCCTGAGGACGATCCTAGCGAGGCTGATCCCTCCAGGCGCCCTCGCGAGGCTGACCCTGCCAGTGGTCTTCACGAGGCCGGTTGCGCCACTCCTAGCGCGAGCCACGGTCATCCCAGCGTCCGCCACCATGTCCTCCTCCTCGGCCGTAGCCCCGGTCGTTGCGCTCGGGGCGTTGACCGAAGCGTCCTACTCAAATGGCTCTGAGCTCTTGACAGTCGCTAGTGTTGTGGCTATGCAGGTTATGGAAGGCGCAGAACGATCGGCTGCTCTTGGATGACTGGGCAGGTCCCTGCCGCGCTTTGTGTCCGGCTCCTCCGCGAGCATGGATGCTCCCTTGCGCTTCACATCTTTGGCATTGGCTTTCTTCTCCTCCGGGTCCGCAACTGGGAGCTCGAGGAGGGAGAGGTGCCCCTCCTCAGCTCTTGCGCACTTGGTCGCCAGGTTGAACAGCTCTAGAGACGTGCACAGCTCCTCGTGGATGGTGAGCTCCTCCTTCATCTTGACATCACAGACACCATCGGAGAACGCAGAGATGATGGCCTTGTCCGTCACCTTGGGGATCTTGAGATGAACATTGTTGAAGCACTGGATGTACTTCTGGAGGGTCTCTCCTGGTTGTTTCTTGACGCGGCGTAGGTCACCCGCAGGCAGTGGGCGGTCGCGAGTGCCCTGGAAGTTGGCGACGAAACGGTCGCGCATCTCGTTCCAGGAGGAGGTCGATCCTGGAGGCAGGTTCAGGAGCCAGGAGCGGGCACCATCCTTGAGAGCCATGGGGAACCAGTTCGCAATGACTTTCTCGTCGCCATTGGCCGCCTCGATGCTCAGCTCGTAGAGCTGCAGGAACTCTGTGGGGTCGGGGGTGCCGTCATAGCAAGGAGGCAGATCCGGCTTGAACTTGCCCGACCAAGCAATGCTACGCAGCTCAGGGGTGAAGACGCGGCAGCCTGCCGTGGTCACCGGGACTCTGCGCTGGTGGAGAACTTGTCCTTGATGAGGTCCACGCACCGCCGCCGCAGGCGGCACGCAGTCTTGCCGTGGTGGTGCAGGGAGCGCGAGGCGTTTTCTCGCAGTCGAGGGACTTCGTGGCAGCTTCCTTCTTCTTGCGCGGGAGCCGGACGCGGAAGGTCGCGCCGTGGTGCCGCGCGCCTGGGGGCCAAGACTCCGTCTTGGGGCAGTGGTGGTGGAGGCACTCCATGGGCCACGCCGCCCGCGGCTGGCGGAGGGCGAGGCAACGAGAGGGACAGCGTAGGGGAGCCCCCTGCGGTGCTGAAAAGTTCGGCGATGCGGTCGAGCCAGTCCTCATAGAGGTTGTCGACTGGGTGGTCGCGCAGGAGCTCGCGCGCCATGCACAGAGCGGCTTGCGCGTCCACGGGAGCGCGGCGAGCGTGGGATGACGATCCGGCCGGTGTCAGCGATGGAGTGGCGGTGCGGCCGTCCCGCCGCACCTAGGGGTGCAGCGAGGATGCTTGCTGCTCGTACCCCGCTGGGTCGGTGGCGGCGTTGGCGGCAGGAGACGGAGAACGACGAGGTGGCCCGCCGACGGGAACCGTCTGAGCGATGCGGGCGGCGAGGGCAGCCCGGCGCTCAATGCGAGCGTGGCGAGCGTCCGCCATGGAGACGCTGGAGCAACGGGACATGGAGCGATGGAAGGGAAGCTTTAGCGCACCCCTACCTAGCGCGCCAAATGTCAGATCACGGGTTTCGGCAAAACCCCTAAGGTTCGAACACTGGGGTGTGCGTGAAGATCTCCCCCTACCGATCCACGTCCTAGCTTCGCTAAGATCTCACGAGCTAACTCGACGAACTAGCCAACACAGAGGGCGCAGGATTTATACTGGTTCGGGCCACCATTGTGGTGTAATACCCTACTCCAGTGTGGTGTGGTGGATTGCCTCTTGGGCTGATGATGAACAGTACAAGGGCAAGAACAGCCTCCTGAGGAGAGGTGTTCTTGTGCTCGGTGAACTTGTGGTTGTTCCAGTCTCTCCCCTAGCTATGGTGGTGGCTAGTCCTATTTATAGAGGCCCTGGTCCTCTCCCCAAATATTGAGCGGGAAGGGAGCCAACAACGGCCAATTCGAAAGGGGACAGCTAGCACAACTTATCCTGACAAAAGCAGTCTTCGCTTGCCCAAGGCTCCGGTGGTGACGCCGCCTTGGGCTCCATGGTGACCTCCGTCTTGCCGTCCTGCTAGTCTTGGTCTCATTGCACTGATATGGAAACCTTTGCTTGATGCCTTGGTACTCTGCGTCTACGCTTGCCTCCTTAGCACCAAAGAGGAAACAAGGACACTGTGCATGCTGGCGCCCGCCTAGCCTTGGTCGTCATGGCTTACATCACTAGAACCTCGCGAGGTTTGTCTTGCCTTGAACTCTCCGCCCCTCGTGAGCCAGCATGTTGAGGCCACTCCTGAGGAGGTCTTGTGTCGTCCGCCTCATGAGGCTTGGTCCCTCGCGAGGGTCTTGAAAGCTTGTTGGTGAAGATGGGCCGTACGGGCCCGCTCGCAGAGCCACGCCGTGGGCTGCAGGAAGGCAAGTCTGGGGACCCCCGTTCCCAGAACGCCGACAGGCGGAGATCTTCTATGATCTACCCCTCTTCGACATTGACATTTTGAACACCTTCATTGATGAATGGTTCGACGACCATGGCATAAGCATCGATGATCTTCAACTACCAGTGGACATCAGCGTCTCCTTCCACAGAGCCTTTCACAAGAAACGTGAGGAAGCCAAAGGTTCAAGAGAGCAGATGAAATACTTTGCTGAGAAATATGTTCAAGCACACAACGAGGCTGAGAAGCGCAAGGCTTTGGGGCATCCTAGTATCGACCCCAGAATGGCTGCCAAAAAGAAGAAGAAGTCTGATGCGGCACGCACTGAAGCACCAAGGCAGGAAGCACCTAGCATTGTCTTCCCTGCCAGCATGACAGGCTCGAAGCCTAAGGTCCCCTCAGCAGCTTCAGAACTGAAGAAGATAAGGGTAGCTGAAGCCGAAGCCAAGAAGCACAAGCACAAGAATGCCTCTGATGGTAATCCATCAATAAAGAAACCGAAGACAAAGTCTTCGCGGAAAGAGAGTGCTGCTACCAAAGAGCCACTTGTTGTTGAGCCCATCTCAGTTGCCTGTCCTGTCTCCTCCAACAAAGAGCGTCAACTTGTGGTTCACGAGCCTGCTCCCACAGAGGCTCCTGACAACGAAGAAGTGCCAGTTGTCAACTCCATCACAATTGAAGACATTGGTCGTGAAGACTATGTAGAAGATGATGAAATCCTTCCTCAGATCGGGAACCAACCGGTATCATCGCCTGTTCACATGAACAGCGAACTCATCAGCATTGGTCGTCCTTTGACGCTAATTGCTTAGGATGCTTCGTGGGCTGATCGCCCTCAACAAGAGACCCCAAGTAATGAAGACACACCAAGTACTCCACCACCTCAAGTCACCACTCGGGTGCTTGACGATGACTACATGGTTCAGACCACTCCACCACAGGCGTCGCCTGCATTCCGCAGGCTTCGCAAAGGCCCTAGGCCATAGGTCACCATGTCGAGCATTCCAGAAGGAGAAGTGCAACAAAGCTCAGTCGCACGTGAAGTCTTTCCTAAAGCCACTCCTACTGTGAATGTCTTTGAGTCTGAAGCCAAAGCCGCTAAAGACATTCCGGCTGCATCAGCCGAAGACAATCGAGAACCAAGACAAGAAGAAGAAAGAGTTGCCACACCCCCTGTCACTCAAGAAGTGGTTCTCGAGGAGAATGTGTCAGTGCCTGACCCTCCTATTACTAAACAGGAGGTTGAAAACATTGAGGCGGCCACAACCAACACCGCTAAAGCCAATGACATGGTCATGGCTGAAAATACTGTGGCGCCCGAAGCAAATGATGCACCTAAAGCTAGTGTGCAACCTGAAGACACAGTCCATACCGAAGCTACAGTTCCACCCCCAAGGCCTCACACTGTTGAGCAGGCATTTGATCGCGGCCAACTTCTCACTGTCAAATGGCATGTTCTGGTTCCTCGCACTGCTCCCGGACCACAATATAAATACCATGTGGAGCACACGCCTTAGGTCCAGAAGACAAAGCCCAGACTGCCAAGGTTTCCGGTGCTGCAACTTCGCCAGGATCGTTCTGTGTGAATAGCTTCAGGGCACACAACACATTCTTTGACAGTGCCAAGAACCCGTAGATGAAGCCAAAGATCTCATCTGATCGCTTCAGGAGCTTTCTGCAGCGCAGCTATTACTCATGTATCTTATACAATCAAGGGCGGATCTTTCCTCTCATGCGTCTTGGTTGTGAAGCCATTGCTGGACTGCCCTGCTTGGAAGAAGCTCTAGACTTCTTCAGAGATGTTGGCCTTCTGCAGTTTGTCACTAACAAAGAGCATTGGATCGAAGAGCTTCTACTGCAGTTCTATGCTACTCTTCACATTCGTGGCCACAACAGGGATCCGAAGACTTGGGTCCTTGAGTGGATGACAGGTGTTGGGGATATAACTATTAGGTATAACCCGCCCAGGAGGGGCCGGGTCATCCCTATGACGATTCATCACAATGAAGCCCAAGATCATATGGCGGTTCATAGATAGGCTTGGTAGAGGGCCCAGACCCGAAGGCGGCTTAAAGCCCATGGATATAAACCGCCATGTATGTAAACTTGTATTGTGAGGCATGTAAGAAAGGTCACCGAGCCGGATACGTTGTATAAGCCGGCCGGGACTCTGTAGCCCGCAGGGCGTCAACCCGTGTATATAATGGTATGACCTAGCGGCGGCTTAGGACAAGAAACAACAGATCGAGAGCCGGGTCAAGCGTATTCGCTCCCTGCTCATCTAAACCCTAGCAATACCATCTACAAACTGGACTAGGCTTTTACCTTCATCGTAAGGGGCCGAACTAGTATAAACTCATCGTGTCCTTTGTCCTGATTAACCCCTTTAATCTAACCTCATCGCGATGGCTCCATGATTAAGTCCTCCCACTAGGACATCTGCCGTGACAATTCAACGACAATAGGTGATGTGCACCATGAAGCCAAAGCTCAAGATATCATCGAGCTTACTTCCCTACCCACTCCAGGTGAATACTATGAACCTGGTTGTCAGCTACACAGGAATGCATTGGATAGCATATTTCAGCAGCCTGAGCCCAACATGAGTCAGATGCTCAGCATGATGAAGCCACTACCACAAGATGCTGAATATCCTAAGGTGTTCTTCGTCGAAGACCTTGAGTATCTGCCTCGAACCACTCGAACCATTTATCACATTGTGCGGCAAACTCTATGGCCCGTCCAAGGACATTCTCCTGCAGCTAAGCTTGAAGGCACGATGAAGACATTGGTGTTCTATATTCTGAATGGCATCAGTTTCAATGCTCAACATTTCTTCATCGGGCAACTTGTCGCATCTAGAATTGATCTATTTGGCCTGAAGTTTTATGCTCCATGGGTGATGTGATTGATCAAGCTTCACTCTTCTAGCTCACTCATTAGGCACCCCAGGCTTTACACTTTATGCTTCCGGCTCGTATGTTGTGTGGAATTGTGAGCGGATAACAATTTCACACAGGAAACAGCTATGACCATGATTACGCCAAGCTATTTAGGTGAGACTATAGAATACTCAAGCTTCACGCAACCAATTGAGGGAGTTCTTGCTGCTACTCATGTCTATCCTCTGTCTAGCAATACACGAGCACCTCAACGTGCAACTACTGAAGCCACTAAAAGCACCATTGCTCAAAGGCCTCGGAAGCGATCTCGTGTCCTCAATGACCGAGAGCTTCGCGTTGCCTTGCATCAGAAACAAGATAGGCTTCATGACTGGCTAAAGCGTCAGATGCTGAGCATCTTGGTGGACGTCAACCACATCAAAAACTTGGCCACCAAGAACTCATTTGTTGCTCATCAAGCCTGTAGGAGGTCCTAGAAGAGTCTCACACCTCTCTGCTCTAAAGACGATCTTCGCGAAGATGGCTTCCTCCTCGCAATGCAAGCTAACGTCGAACTCCACCTATTGAAGATTATGAGTATTCATCTTTGGCTGCAACTGTTGTTGTAAGAGTTTTCGAAGAAGAAGACGATGCCACTTCACCAGCCCAGGCTTCACTGTGTCTTGACACAGCACCAGGCCCCTCAGCACCACCGAATTCCATCGTCGACCCTGCACCTTCCTCTACTCCTGATGGGAACGAGTAGATGCTCTATGTCTTCAAACCTTTTTGGTCCTTAATGACAAAAGGGGGAGAAGCATATGAGTTGATAGTCTTCAAGCGGGTCTATATGGGTGGTTTCTACATTTCTTTTGCTAAGTGGTTACAACTCTCGTTTTTGATACATTTGGTTCTTTCGGTTGTAACACTTAACCTTGATGGTCGTCTGCTACCTTATCTGCCACTTTGTGATGCGATGATAAATTCCGCATGAAGTCATTCTAAAGACATCCATTTTTCATTATGCATGTCATTATCTTCGTTACATCTCTATATGCATAATGAATTGTCTTCATCAGTTGAAGAGGATCTCCACAATTAAAACCTGCCATGTGCATTTGCATTCAAGAGCAAACTACTTATATACACATCTTCAGGGGGAGCCTTTTGCTACTTATGAAGACAATATATTTACCCTTACAATTTCACATAATTTTATCCCCGTTGAAAACTTCAACCAGTTTGTCATCAATCACCAAAAAGGGGGGATTGTAAGTGCATCTAGTGCCACCCCTAGTTGGTATTGGAGTATTGACGACAAACTTGGTTGAGGGACTAAACCATTTTGTGAGAATTGCAGGATAACACAGGTGGTAGTCCCTCATTGATTCGGTTTACCTACCAGAGATGACCCCTAAAAATGTGTGAAGACATTGAAGACAATGGTGGTCTGTGAAGAGATTCACATTGAAGACTATGACATGAGAAGACATCGCATGAAGACTATGGATTGCGAAGACATAGTTGTTTCGTAGTTTCCTTTTCATCTTTGTTGAGTCATAGGAACCACCGTACTGTTAATTGGGGTTCAAGTGAACAAAGTCAGAATGACTGAAGTGATGCTCAACCTAATCCTATGTCTTCGAGCAAAGACAATGAGAGCAAATCTCATCTAGAGCTGAATGAGTCAGCTTTACTTGTAGCCCAAGTCAAGCTGTTGCGTGTGTTTGAAATCTGACCGTTGGACACGTGTCAGTTCCTTAGTGACCCAGGGTCATTTCAAACAAATCAGGTCGGGTTGCCTCCTGGCTATAAATAGCCCACCCCCTACACCATAAATTGGTGGCTACTCAGAGTTAGTGCATGGCTTTTGTCGTTTGAGAGCAACCCACCTCCGAAGCCTTTGAGAGAGAAATCCTTGCGAGGACAAAGCCCTAAACACCCAGAGCCAAAGAGTGTTAGGCATCACTGAAGTATTTCTGTCTGAGTGATCTGAAGACTTGTTACACTTGAGGACTGTGATCCTCCAGCCGGTTAGGCGTCGCGTTCTGAGCATCCAAGAGTCATTGTGGATCACCAGTGAATGAATTCTGTGAAGGTTTGGATGTCTACCTTGAAGACTTACCAGAGTGATTGGGCGAGGACTATGTGTCCTTAGCTGAAGGGGAATAAGGTGAAGACGTGGTCTTCTGAGTTGAATCTCAGCCTACCTAACCAGACATAAAGTTGTCATGGCAACTGAAACTGGTCCAACAAATCCCGGTCCTCACCAAGCAACTAGTTCTATCTTTTACCTCTCTTAATTACTGTTTTTCTTCGTGAAGTCATTGCCTTCCTGCATGATCTGATTGACTTCACTCTGTGATGACTGTTGTTGTTTGGCTTCATACTATCTTCCATCCTGATCCATACTACCTAGCTGTTGATAGTCTTCGTGCTTACACTTCATTGCTTACTTGACTATGGCTTGTCTAGTGTAGTCTACCTTCCGTTGCATATCAATAGGTTCATTTCTATTGTTTGTTTTCAAAGCCCCCGTGTTTTGAAGACTTCCTAAAAATCACCTATTCACCCCCTCTAGTCGATAACTAGCACTTTCAGGAGGTCGAGGACGAGCTCGAATAGGTCAGGGGGCACCGGAGGTGGGGACCGACGGCGATGGCAGTGGCGGTTGTGGTGGGGATGGCAAGTCGATGTGGAGTGTACAAGGCCCTTTGTCTTCGATCTAGAGGCATAGGTGAAGGAGACGAGGTTGGGGAAGCTCGTGGCCACCTTGTAGCAGCTCGGGGATGACCCGGAGCATGACAACGACGATGCTGCGGTGACGGCAACGCACGGGCGTCGAGCAAGAGAGAAGGGGCGCGAGAGGGAAGAAAAAGGGGATGTTAGGGTTTCACGGAGGAGGGGGTGGTCTTATCCATCTCGGGGTGTCGTGGATGCTCGACACGAGCTCATTGGGCGCGTGGACGATCGGCCAGCGGGCACGGCCATGACTCTGTCTCTTTGTACAGAAGAAGAAGGAGAAGGCCGTGGTGGGCTTGGGCCATGCTACTGTAGCACTAGGCTTTCCAATGCACGATGTGCACTTAGCCTCTTCTCTATTTTATTTGCTTTAATATTTTGGTATTTTTTTCTACTTAAATCCCATAGCAAATGAATTTAGGCCAACTTGAAATTTGGCGCATAATTAGTGGGCAATATTTTAAAACTGCACAAAAGTTTTCAGGTGGTCTGGGAAAAACATAAATATTTATTTATATTTAAAAGCCCATATTAGTTGATGTTGGACCACTTATTATTTTCCTAGGATTAAATTTGTGAGTCAAGTGAAGTTGGATTCAACATGAAAATGATCAGGGGAATTTTATAGAATTATTCGAACATTTTTGTTTTACTACTCAGAGAAATAATTTATTTGACTTCATTTTAAATTTGAAACTGGATTTGATTTTTGGACAGGTGGCAAGCTGCATAGTAATCACGATGACATGGCCACCATTAGGGAGATTACTGTAGCATGACTCTCGGGGTGTTACAAATCTCCTCCGCTACAAGAAATCTCATCTCGAGATTTAAGAGGTGGAGTGAGGGGGGAAGAGTTTGTTACAAAATTCTAATGAGTCTTCTCGTTGATGGTTGCTCTTCTTGAAGAAGTTGTTCTCTTCTGCTGACTTTCCTCTACTCTAGGTCAAGATAATGAAGTCGTCATCCTTCCTTCGGGGTCTTCATCGTACTTACGAAAGGACAAGGGGTAACTTGAAAGGAAAGAACCTCTACCAGGTTGCTTATGTGGTAGATAACATCAGGGAGGGTGGCGGAAAGAAACTCTCGCATTGAAACTTAAGAAAATATCGAGAGCAAAGTAAGAGGTACCATGAGAAGTTTCGAATCCGCAGGACATCGTTCGAGGCCTAATCAAAAGGTGAAAAGGGGTTTAGAGTAACACGAATAAGTATTGTGTCTGATACAAGAATAGCTCATCTCTAGCAAGTTGGCCCGTGAATTACATACAAAGTCAAGCACGAGGAATAACTGTGGCAACAGGGGTGTGCAGGAGAGTCGAGTTTCAATCCTGTGGAACTGTGGGTTTATGGGCCCACCTTGTGGGTTAGAAGTAGGAAGGGCGTTGACTTCTTGTACGATCATGATAGCAAGGCATGTCAGAGGATAGCTTGTGAGTTATGTTTGGCAAAAACGTTGGTACCAAGGGCGAGGGACGAAGAGCACCATTTTCCTGCTCGTTAAGACGAGGCGGACCAATAGGCAAAGTTCTCGTCCATCGGTGGTTACCGGAATGTCATCAGTGATAGTAACAAGATCTTACTAACAGAGTTGTAGACTGAGGTGCTTACTTAAGAAGGAAATTGTTACTGCTTATATCAAAAAGATCACAAGAAGGGTTAAACAAAACAATGCAAAGGAAAAAGTGATTATCAAATTGAAACAGAACAATGGAAAGGAAAATATTATTAGTATTTTACTTAGACCAACGGAAAGGAAATGTGTTTATACCCGAGTATTAGGTGTATCTCCTTCGCAAGAGCAAGCAGAGCAGAATCATCATGACAAGATGGAAAGTAGATAACCATCTAGGAAATGGGGCGAGGAAACACATGATGTTACCCATACAATGGTGTTTGGATAATTGCTCAATAAACATTTAGCATTATGCTTCCAAAGTTCTTGTTGGAGTGTGAGTACCATAGTCATGCTTCAGAATAGCATTGACATGGTCATCAGGTAAAGGTCAGATTGGATTCACAAAGTATCCATCGGAAACAACTTATAAAATAAGTCATACAATTTCAACATGGAGAAGATGACGATGTGGCTGATGGGTTTAGAAGCAATCCACCGACATGTCAAAAAGGATGTATTTCCAAAATTTATATGAACAAGTTTGTGTTGGGGGATACAAGAATGTTGTCAATGATAACACAAAACATCGAGGGGCAAGGATGGTATTTCTCATCATGAATTCGATTGATATCCTGGAAGAAGTCGAAATATTAATGATAATCATGACAAATTTCGTCGAGAGGCTCCATGAAGATGCAATCGAATAGAAACGACATCAACCAATAGGAATGATGAAGAGAAAGGTTATCCGGACCACGAATACGACACAAACTCAAAATCAAGCTTGTTGTTCAAGGAAAAATGATATGACGAGGAAGATCGACGTAAGTTTAGCTCATCGCCGAAAATTGTGCTCCCGGAAGAAGGACCAGGTAGCACATTTTAATCAGCATGATAATGATATAGCCGATTAGGCTAGGAATGACTTGAAGGATTATTAAACTCATAAGCAACAAAAAGTAGTTAGAGTTGTAGAATCGGAGTGCGGAATGGGTTCACTTATCGGCATTCTTGAGTGACTAATAACTCAGAAGCCGGAAAAATTGGAATCGATGAGAAATAACACTTGATGAAGACTCATATAATATGCATCATGGGTATAGGTGATATTATCGAGATACCAAAGGGTAATACTCGAAGGTAGAGTAGAATAGAGGTTGGACATGTGTATTGATAAGCAGAAGACAAGTACTATAACTTGTCCGGGAATTGGGACCAAAGAAGAACAATATGGTCGGAACCATGATTTCAAAAGACCAAATCCCAGATATAAGATAAAGTTATACCAAGGGTATAGTTAACTTTAAGAGAATATTTCATGATAAGATCTACATCGTTTCCATGGGCATGAACACAAAGTCAAGGTCGACTCCCACTTCTTCAATGCATAACCTCTTATTTACTTCTCGCTTTTGATGAAGTTGTAGTGTAGAAAGTTTTATCTGGCGTAACACCAGTAGAGTATGACCCATAGAAATTTTTGGGTTCACATAAATTTGGGAAAGCATTAGTTCAACCCGTCGGGGCATCTGAGGAACATTTGCAAAAACTTAAGAGGTAATTAACTCTAGCTCGGAAGCAGAGCATGGTTGATAAAGAAGAGAATACAATTTACCAAAGGCAATATGTATTAGGGGAAGAGTGCACAAAATTTTGAATATGAAGGACACTGCTGGATAATAATCCAACAAAGGATTCAACGGTCCTCAATGGATCTGATGTGAGTATCAGTACTCAATCAGAAGAAGGAAAGAATGCACAGGCATTGGATTGTAGAAACATTTGAATAATTCGATGCTTAAATGCAAAGAAATTATGATTTCCAAATTAGAAGATCAGAAGCAGACACTCTGGTCAAAAGACAAGTAAGTTGAATAGATATAGATCGACAATCAATTAAGGTTTGGTTTGCCGAGAACCAGCTCATGTCTGGAGTGACGTCTAAGCCGTAGGGAAGAATTCTAGTTTCGACTAAAGTTTGAGACCATTCACAAACAAATCAAATCAAAGGCTCAAGATGACGATGACGAAGGATGCTAATGAATATTGCTAGACATATGGAAAGTAACCATAATGCGAGTAGGAAAGTATTTGCAGAGCAAAAGTTGGCAAAGGATTATCAAAAGATCAAATAGTATTTCAAAGTGTCTTGCGAATCACAAGAAAAATTAGGAATGAACAAATACTAGAAGTGGGAATAATTATTCGTAGGAGTATTCATGCAGCAAGGAACTACAAGGCAGTAAGCTCAAAGGATTCCCGGGACAACGGAGAGTATTTTGGGGTAACTTGTAATAACAAAAGCAATGAGGAAAGATTATATAAATGGCAAGTGCATGTAGTGACGGTGGAAGGGTATTGCAAAAGCAATGAGCACATTTTCTCGGGAGAACATCGAAGAGTATCTTCAAAGTCTTCTGGTGAGGGAGACGATCATCTGGAATGAAGGGCTCTCCGGGAGGAAGTAGTTACGAGAACCTAGAGTTAGAGTTAGCAAATTCATTTAACCCGAATAGAAGAGAGATAAGAGTCCCAGAATAAAGATCAAGGAGTAAAAGATCCTAGTACCACCCAATGGCGACGTGAGCCCGTAAGACACACAAACATGTTATTAAAAGTTTTGTAGTGACTAGACTCAACTTCGGCCAAGCAGTTGGAAAGGGGGATTCCTACAGGAAGTCGGCTCTAATACCAACTTGTGACACCCCCGATTCGATCGTACACTAATCATACACGCAAATATGTATGATCAAGATCATGGACTCACGGGAAGATATCACAACACAACTCTAGACACAAATTAAAGTAATACAAGCTTTATATTACAAGCCAAGGGCCTCGAGGGCTCGAATAAATAAGCTCGAATACACAATAGTTAGCGGAAGCAACAATATCTGAGTACAGACATAAGTTAGACAATTCTGCCTTAAGAAGGCTAGCACAAAAGCAACAACGATCGAAAAGGCAATGCCTCCTGCCTGGGAGCCTCCTAACTACCCCAGGTCATCAGCGTCCGTCACGTAGTAGTACGCACCCTTGCGGTAGTAGTAGTCATCAGTGGTGTCGCTTGGCTCCTGGGATCCGTCATCTGGTCGCAACAATCGGGTATGGGGAAAATAGGTAGCAAAGCAACTGTGAGTACTCATCCAAAGTTTCGCAAGTCTTACATCAGATCTAAACTAAATATGCATGTGTGTCAAAGGAATGGGTTGTATCTATGGACTAAACTGCAGATTGCCAAAAGAGAAGGGGAAAGCCTAGCCTATCGAAGACTAGCATCTTCAAGCAGCTCCAAGCATCTTGCAGCATCAGAAGAGATAAGAGTGGCATATTATAATATTGGTAAGTATGTTGTAACATTGCCCAGAGATCACTTCCTCGACTCCTTGCGAGGAAACAATCCTGGAGCCATCATATCCATTACATGCCTTAGCATCCAGTAACCAGTTCCAGTTGTATCGACCGGGATACAACTCCGAGCGTCCGTTACCGCGGAGACGGCTATTCGAATATACAGAATACTTCCCTGCAGGGGTGCACCAACTTACCCAACACGCTCGATCAACTCCGGTCAGACACACCATCAGGTCATGACTGGCCTTGGCTGATCAACACACCGCAATCCTACCTAGGCTCAACAGAGAGGCCAGCACGCCGATCTACATCCTAAATGCGAAGGGGTCATGGGCCATCGCCCTTTGCAATCCTGCACGTTGCATACGCGGCCGATGAGTAGACCTAGCCTCCCTTATACAAGGCGAGACATTCTAGTCCAACCCGGTGCGCGCCGCTCCATCGCTGATGTCCGTTGAGCTTTCGGTTGATACATATGACGCAGAGTGCCCATACTTATTCCCACGTGGTGGTTAGTGCAAAAAAGGACAGAGGCCTACTCGGATCAAATATCCAAACCATTGATGTCTTGATAGTGTAGTAACGATCAATGATCCATGATATGTGGTCCCATCGCCCCGTCTCACGGACTTGCGGAAATGGCTAAGAATGCCCGGCCGTGCCGCATGGAAAACTTGTGGGTATCTGATGACCCACAAGTGTAGGGGATCTATCATAGCTGTCGGATCACGGGTTCTGGCAAAACCCTTAAGGTTCGAACACTAGGGTGCACGCGAAGATCTCCCCCTTATCGATCCGCGTCCTAACTTAGCCTAGATCTCATGATCTAACTCGACGAACTTGCCACACAAAGGACACAGGATTTATACTGGTTCGGGCCGCCGTTGTGGTGTAATACCCTACTCCAGTGTGGTGGTGGTGGATTGCCTCTTGGGCTGAGGGCGAACAGTACAAGGGGAAGAACAGCCTCCTGAGGTTGAGGTGTTCTTATGCTTGGTGAACTTGTGTGGTTGAGGATGATCTCCCCCCTATCATGGTGGCTAGTCCTATTTATAGGGGCCCTGGTCCTCTTCCCAAATATTGAGAGGGAAGGGATCCCACAACGGCCAGTTTGAAGGGGGACAACTAGTACAAGGTATCCTGACAAAAGGTGGTCTTCGCTTGCCAAAGGTTCTGGTGGTGACGCCGTCCTGGGCTCCATGGTGACCTCCGTCTTACCATCCTTCTGGTCTTGGTCTCATTGCACCAATATGGAAACCTTTGCTTGATGCCTCGGTACTCCGCGCATGCGCTTGTGCTTGCCCACTTAGCACCAAAGAGGAAACAAGGACGCTGCACACGCTGGCGCCCGCCTGGTCTCGATCGTCATGGCTTACATCACAAGAACCTCGCGAGGTTTGCCCAGCCTTGAACTCTCTGCCCCTCACGAGCCAGCCTGGCGAGGCCACTCCTGAGGAGGTCTTATGTCATCCGCCTCGCGAGGCTTGCCCCCTCGCGAGGGTCTTGATTCCTTATTGATGAAGATGGGTCATACAGGCCTACCAGCAAAGCCATGCCGTGGGCCGCAGGCAGGCAAGTCTAGGGACCCGCATTCCCAGAACACCGGCAGTAGCCCCTGCGCCCAATGAGCGCTTAGGCTTGGCTTCGAGGCGAAGCCAAGGGTAAAGTGCGGAGCGCCGCGGGCCCCAATAGCCTGCGTCCTCGGTCGATGTGTGGCGGTTGATTGGACGTTGGCATCTCCACTTCCCCACCCTGCCTCGACAACTGGCCAACTGTCGAAAGGCTAGCGTAGACAGCATTCGCCTTCACTGTTTCCTTTCTCCTTGCTCAGATCCCCTTTCTTGCTCCCCGCTTCTGAAATCTTCAGATCCGCTCCTATCCTTTCCTGCTTCAGCGACCAATGGCGCCTGGAAGGTCATGCCCGCCTTGTCACCGGTGCCGTCTACGACGAAGGCTTGGTACGAACCTGCTCTCGACTCACCCAACGTTTCGGAGAAAAGCCTCGCCACCATGCGCCTTCTGACGGCGGGGGAGAGTAATGAAAGGGGGAAGATGGAGCTCTGGGTTGCCTCCGACGTGCCGGAGCCCGAGGGGAGTGTGTTTTTCCCCTTCTTCACGAGCATTATCGCCGTCGGGTTGGTTCCTCCTTTCTCTGATTTCTTCTATGAGGTCCTCGACCACTATGGGCCGCAGGCGTTGCATCTCCATCCCAACTCCATCCTTCTCTGGTCCATCTTCGCCTACTATTGTGAGGCGTATCTGGGCATGAGCGTACTCAATGGGTTCCTCGATCACGTACTCGTCTCCCGGCTCTACCCAAAGCAAGAACACAAGCAAAAGGACCAACAATCAATCATGGTGCAATGCGCAAGCAACATGATGCAAAACATGGCATGATATGCGAGATGTGATATGCAATGCATGTGCGTGCTCTGGAAGGAAAAGATTGATCAAGGCATCAACTTGACAAACCAAGTGCACCGCTGGAAAGATGAGTTGATTTCGGTCGAAATCGATATAAAGATCACCGGAATCGGATGCACGGTTTGCAAATGGCAAGCAAAACAAGAATGGCACAATTCTGCGATTAACAGCACAATGCCATCTAGAATGCAACAAGAAACTAAGCTACTGCACTCCAACATAGCAACAAAGTATAGGGCAGTGATCTACTCAAGATTCTTTACAAAACATGAACAGTGAGCTACGGCTAAATCACACAAGACCAGGTTCAAACAAACATGGCAAAAGTGCAGAAGATATCAGCTTCACAGACTTAGTGTAAATACCAACATGCCAGGAATTAACATCAGGAAGCCATGTTTAGAGAAAGCAAACAACATGCTACAGGATCAGAACATAGCAATAAAAGGCATGGCATGAATCTAGTCAAAGCATAGAACAAAAGTCCCTTACTGACCATAAGCCAAAAATGATCGGAAGATATGATGGCACCCATGTAAACATAGCAAGTTTCGTTAACAGATTCAGACTTAGAAGAAAAACAGAGCATGGCATAAACAGATTTATGGTAGCAAATTTGCGAGCTCATGGCACTCACCACAAAGCATTTCATGACAACACAAGCATAGCATCATCAAGATGGCATGTTCATGAAGCTAACCATGGCAAGAACAAGTTTATAGCACGCATGGATCAACTACAACAACCTTGGCAAAATTGATTAACACGTAAACAATCTACCAGGAACATTTTATAGCAAATGTAGAGCAAGATTAAGTCATGCTAGGGCACTCCATAATTGCAAACAGGGGCATTGATGGATAGAGCACAACCATATGTCCAAATCATCCTTACTGAAGATTCTCAAAATAAGCATGGATCACTCTGTAGTATCATGAATACATGGCATAAAAATAATAGCAGGGGAAATGACTTAGTGAAATTCTAAGTCCCTGAAATCAGCAATATCACGAGAGCTACTTTGCATGCTTGTGCTAGTCACCACAAAGATCAAAAAAATACATGGCATACATCCCTGTAAAGATGGCATGGCATAGACCAAAATACATGTAGAGCTCATGCCCATATGCAGCACACAATAATTGTAGCAAAAATGACAAATCCCCATACTCTGATAAGAATCAGCACCTAACAATTTATAGCACTCTTGCATCAACGATTTGGGCATCAAGATGGACTCAAACAAGCATGCCACAATGGAATGAAATGAAGAGCATCTCCCAATGAACATTTTTACATATCATATGCATGAAACGGAGCACGGAGCACGAAGTTACAACAGGTCAAAGATAGCACCAGAATGTTAGAAAACAGGCACTTAGCCAAAATATCACCTCGCAGTAAATAGGACGGACGGATCCGGGGATGCCGTTTGGATGCGTGGCCCGGTGGGTCTCATCCACTCGGGATGGATCTAGGACGGGGCCATCCCGGCGGTGGCAGAGGTGGCCGGAGGCTGGCCGGATATGGCGGCGCGGGCGTGGCTCCAGCGAGCACGCGAGCGGCGGTGAGGGGACGGTTCGGGCCAGATCCGCCTGGACCCGCGACGAAAGGCGGCGGAGGGCACCTCCGGCGAGGAGGCGGCGCGAGATGCCGGCACGGGCGGCCGATGGCGCACGTCGGAGCGGGCGGCGGCGCAAAGGGAGGACGGCAGCGAGAGCCATGCAGGGAGGCGTGGAGGCGCGGGCGCGAGGCGGAGCACGGCGGCGGGCGCGGTCGGGCCCGATCTGGACCGAGCGGGCCGCGGCGGTGGGAGTGGGGCGCGGGAACGTGTGGCGCCGTCCCATTGGCCCGGGGTGGTGGCTACGGCGGCGGAGCCCATTTGACGGTGACAAGTGGCAGCGCGAGGGTGGCTAGGCGCGGATTTCGAGGCGAGAGGTGGAAGAAGAGCTAGGGTTACCAGATTTAGACGGGGAGGATGTTTTTATAGGTAGGAGGAGTTTGGAGTGTCCAAATGAGGTGTAGTTTTCGGCCACGCGATCGTGATCCGACGACGGAGGACATGGGAGAGGTTTGGATGGGTTATTGGGCCATTTTGGAGGGGTGTTGGGCTGCAACACACACGAATCCTTCATGGTTACCCGGTTAACCGTTGGTGTATCAAGTGAACTCCAAATGGCATGAAATTTGACAGGCTGTCTACCAGTGGTGTTCCAAGGCTGCTTGGCGAATTTTGGTCCATTCGGAGAATGTTTAGCACCCGCTCACGAAAGAGGTTAAATGGGGCGCCGGAGGACGTAGGAGTGTCGGATTGCAAAACGGACAATGAGGAAAATGCTCGGATGCATGAGAGGAACACGTATGCAGATGAGATGCACATGATGACATGATATGAAATGCATGACATGGACAAAATACAAAACAAAGACAAAACCCAACCACGAGGGAATCTCATAACTTAACGCCGAAAATGGCAAGAGTCGGAGTACAAATATGGCAAGTTACATCCAGGGCGTTACAACACTCCACCACTACGAGAGGATCTCGTCCCGAGATCTAGGATGGCACCGGAGGAAAAAAGGAAGAGTAAGATAATAGGTAAAACTAAGTTGCTTCTTTGACAAACGAGTGAAACCATAGAACCTAGAAATGTTAAACCATCTTCGAGAAAAGAATACAAAGAAGATGAACAAAGTTGAAAACACTCCGTCAGAAAAGAGGAACGAGGAAGAACAAATTCGGACAGTACTCCGGTTGAAAAAAAAGATGCAAGACTTGATAGGATGAAAAGAACTTGAGAATAGGACACAACACTCCGGTTAAATGGATAAGCAAAGGAAAGCACATGATCTTTGTCAAAAAAATGGGATGATGGGTCAAAGCGTGCAACATCACAATGCCTCCAGAACAAAAGATAGAACGGATTGAAAGTAACGAATAAGATAACAACATCTTCTACCTCGAATGAATTTGAAAGCATCCTTCCAAGAAGGTTATAACAGAGTTGTTAGAAACCAACAACAAAAAGAGTAAACTTGTTGTGGGCTTATGAAAAACATCTCGAAATTTTGAGGTGAAATTCTGCCACTAATGGAAACAATAGATTGGATTGATATGAACAAGGAGATGAAAACTCCTTCATCGAGATGAGAAGTGGAAATTGGATCATAGATAAGCACCATAATGGAAACATTCCCAATGGAAGGCTTTAGGTGAAATCTATACCAAGATAACTCCAAGGAAGAAAATGATGGGTTTAAATATCTCATTCCTGACAACTTTTCAATCATGAACACGAAGGAAAATTATCACCAATGACATAACACCACCTCAAAATATGAGATATGAAAGAATTGAACTTCGGAATGCAAGATGAAGAATGCTTGAAATCCTCAAAAGAAGACATGTGTTGAACACCATGTTTAATTTTGAGTATAGCTTGGCAGATCTTAACTCCGAGAAAAATCTTGAAGAACACTTGAAGAGTGAAAAGAATCCTTGACGAACCACCATGTAGCCTCCATGAAGAACTCCGGTAATAAAAGAATGATCAAAAGGAAATGAAGGATGCAAAGAATAAGATTGAAGCCTTGCAATGATTAGATGGATCTTCATGATGATGAGAGCATGTAACTCCGGGAAAAGAAAAGATGAACCAATAGAAACCGATAATTTGATGAACCTCCGGAATAAGGAATTGAATTCACTCGATGAAACAAGAATAAGAATTACATTATGCGTATCTTTCAACACTTTAGATTGATGACAAGCAATGGATTTGGCATACTACTTATTCTCGTAGAAAGGATTAAGATAGATATAGCACGAACTTAAGAAGGTCTTCAACGAATCACCAGTCGGGATTGGAAAGAACGAATGAATCTGTATCATAACGAAGGAAGAGAACTCTTGGACGAACCACCATAAGAGTTGAAAATGAACAAAGAAAAGATAAAGAAACACCGAGAAGAACTATAAAAAGAACGAAGATACTTGAGAGAATTTAGATGCATGAGAACGAATAGATCACGAGCTGATTAGAGAATACTTGAACGATGCACCGGTAAGATTTAGAGAAAGAGAGATGAAAGCTGAGAATGAATAATTCTGAGATGATGGCCTCCGGATAATCAAACTGAAAAATACTCCTGAATTGCTCCGGATGGGTGAAAAGAATTCTCACAATCGAAAACAATTATGAGAGGATGGAAACAAGCTAGAACCATGAATCTTGAAGAGAATGGAGCAAGATTGAGAGAAAAAATCTTCTTCAGTCTTGAAAATCCGAGAATGACGATGAGAAACACAATCATGAATTGTTGAGGCACTCCAGAATGAACAATGGAAAGGTTGAACCAACGACGAAAAGGATTTGAGAGATCTTAGAGAAAGACATATGACTGATGACAATTCATACTTACGCCATACTTTGAAAGATTTGAGAATAACTCCGGTAAAATTAGAAGAGTCAGGTAAGATCTTGGAAAAAGACCTGTGGGTTAGGGCCCACTCAAGAGAAACACCGTTGAAATGAATTGAAGAGAGATTGCACCGGTTGAATTAAATGGCTTGAATGAGATAACATCCTCGGAAGAGCTTGAACGAAAGCAGAGTTGAAACATGAATCTTCGAGATATCTTGAGCACTCCGGAACAATTGAATAGCGAGAATTAGATGATTAAGAGGTGCACCGGCATGGGAACGCATTTGAAACAATGAAAGGAATATGATCAACACCGAAAGCTTGATTTGAATCCACCGAAGAAGATAAACGAAACGATGAATGATGAACTTGTAGAGCATCTTCATGAGAACCACCGAGTACGAACATTGACGGAAAAGAATGGAGAGACTTCTCATCAGTAACATGATAGTTGATTAAGAAATCCGAATCCTTGAAGGAAAAGGGGGGGGGGGGGGGAAAAACAAAGGCAGCTTGGGACAGATGAAATGAGCACCGTTGAGAAGAACTGATAATTGATCTTGCGGATGTCAAAATGATCGAATCCACTTGAAGAGAAGCACATCGGTTGGTAAATAGAATTGAGATGACAACCTTGATGATCAATAAGTATTAATACTCCCATAGAAATAAGAGAGCATCACTTAGGAAAGGTATGGGATCAACACTTGACATTGAAGCAACTCGAATACCACAACTTAAAAAAACAAAACAAAGGATTGGCTTGCAGAATAAGCCGAAAACAAACATATGATAGACCCGAATATCGTATCATGTGTCTGTTAGAAAGAAATCCTACGTGATACTTGAATTCCCACTTATAAACTACCGAAACTTTCTGGTTATGCAATCAGGTGTTGGGGATACAGGGGAAGCATAATATCTCACCCAAAACTAGCAAATCCTACATCCAGCTGTATCCATCCTTCAACATATAACCAAGAAACCTTCGGAAATCATTTACCTCAACCTTCGAAAAGCATCCATTATACGAGTTATGGCAATACTCCCGAACTCCCGCCCCAGTACTAGGTGGCGTCGAGGTTATCTCACCAACAACTGCATAAAAGGAGATTTTCAATGTCGGCGAACTCAGGTATTCTAGAACTGCAACGATAAAATTGTGACGACAACACCTTGGAGCTCAACTCCCCGGGACACTGCCACAACCCCTAAATGTCAGGAGGCACCAAGAACAATGTTCTCGTCACAAAACCATCAGAACGATTCCAAGATACCCGCGTGATCCTAAATTTTTTTTTAGTGAAATTTGAGGAGAGAAGAGTCAAAACTCTACGTCATGAGGTCTCACCACAGCGACGAAGGGACTGAGGAGTAAAACGAATCCTACTATCCGATATATATAATCCTAAGACTCAAAACATTTTTCTAGACTCAACAACGTCAACGATTCGATCAAGCAGGGGGCTCCTAAGTCGGGGATGGCTCTGATACCAACTTGTAACACCCACGATGCGGCTATATCTCCCACGTGTCGGAGCACGACTTAGAGGCATAACCGCATGGTAGGCATGTCGCAAGAGGGATAATCTTTACACATCCCATGTACTGAATAAGAACGGGATAAAGAGTTGGCTTACAATCGCCACTTCGCACAATACATAAATATAGCATACATCATCCAGAATACAATCAAGGTCTGACTACGGAACCAACATAAATAAAAGACAACCCCAAATGCTAGATCCCCGATCGCCCCGACTGGGCTCCACTACTGATCAATTGGAAATGAAGCAATCACAACGAACACGATCTTCATCGAGCTCCCACTTGAGCTGGGTTGCGTCACCTGCACTGGTATCATCGGCACCTGCAACTGTTTTGGAAGTATCTGTGAGTCACGAGGACTCAGCAATCTCACACCCTCGCGATCAAGACTATTTAAGGAGGACTCAGCAATCTCACACCCTCGCGATCAAGACTATTTAAGCATAAAGGTAGGAAAGGGGTAGTGATGTGGAGTTGCAGTAAGCACTAGCATATATGGTGGCTAACTTATGCAAAAGAGAGCGAGAAGAGAAGCAAAGCACGGTCGTGAACTAGAAGTGATCAAGAAGTGATCCTGAAGCTACTTACGTTCAAGCATAACACAAGAACCGTGTTCACTTCCCGGACTACGCCAGAAAGAGACCATCAGGGCTACACACTCTGTTGATTCATTTTAATTAAGTTAAGTTTCAAGTTCTCTACAACCGGACATTAACAAATTCCCATCTGCCCATAACCGTGGGCACGGCTTTCAAAAGTTCAAAACCCTGCAGGGGTGTCCCAACTTAGCCCATCACAAGCTCTCACGGTCAACGAAGGATATTCGTTCTCCCAGGAAGACCCGATCAGACTCGAAATCCCAGTTACAAGACATTTCGACAATGGTAAAACAAGACCAGCAAGACCGCCCGATGCGCCGACATCCTGATGGGAGCTGCACATATCTCGTTCTCAGGGCGACACTGGATGAACACTATGTACAGCTAAAACCAGCCCTCAAGTTTCCCCGAGGTGGCGCCGCAGGTGGCTCTGGTTCGGACCAACACTTAGAAGCACTGACCCGGGGGGGTTAAAATAAAGATGACCCTTTAGTCTGCAGAACCCAATGGAAAGTGATAGGTTGTTAGGCAAATGTAAAACCAAGGTTGGGCCTTACTGGAGGAGTTTTATTGAAAGCGAACTGTCAATGGGTTCCCATAACACCCAACCGTGTAAGGAACGCAAAATCAAGGAACATAACACCGGTATGACGGAAACTAGGGCGGCAAGAGTGGAAAAAAACACCAGGCATAAGGCCGAGCCTTCCACCCTTTACCAAGTATATAGATGCATTAATTAAATAAGATATATTGTGATATCCCAACATATCCATGTTCCAACATGGAACAAACTTCATCTTCACCTGCAACTAGCAACACTATAAGAGGGGTTGAGAAAAGTGGTAACATAGCCAAACAAGGGTTTGCTAGGAAAGGTGGGTTAGAGGCTTGACATGGCAATATGGGAGGCATGATAAAGCAAGTGGTAGGTATCGCGGCATAGCAAAAGAGCGAGAAACCAGCAAGCAAAGATAGAAGTGATTTCGAGGGTATGGTCATCTTGCCTGCAGAGTTCCCCGAGTTGACGAAAACTTGATCCTCGTAAGCGTACTCAACGGGTTCCTCGATCACGTACTCGTCTCCCAGCTCTACCCAAAGCAAGAACACAAGCAAAAGGACCAACAATCTATCACGGTGCAATGCGCAAGCAACATGATGCAAAACATGGAATGATATGCGAGATGTGATATGCAATGCATGTGCGTGCTCCGGAAGGAAAAGATTAATCAAGGCATCAACTTGACAAACCAAGTGTACCTCTAGAAAGATGAGTTGATTTCGGTCGAAATCGATATAAAGATCACCGGAATCGGATGCACAGTTTGGAAATTGCAAGCAAAACAAGAATGGCACAATTCTGCGATTAACAGCACAATGCCATCTAGAATGCAACAAGAAACTAAGCTACTGCACTCCAACATAGCAACAAAGTATAGGGCAGTGATCTACTCAAGATTATTGACAAAACATGAACACTGAGCTATGGCTAAATCACACAAGAGCAGGTCCAAACAAGCATGGCAAAAGTGCAAAAGATATAAGCTTCACAGACTTAGTAAAAATACCAACATGCCAGGAATTAACATCAGTAAGCCACATTTAGAGCAAGCAAACAACATGCTACAGGATCAGAACATAGCAATACAAGGCATGGCATGAATCTACTCAAAGCATAGAACAAAAGTCCCTTACTGACCATAAGCCAAAAAGGATCAGAAGATATGACGGCACCCATGTAAACATAGCAAGTTTCGTTAACAGATTCAGACTTAGAAGAAAAACAGAGCATGGCATAAACAGATTTATGGTAGCAACTTTGCGAGCTCATGGCACTCACCACAAAGCATTTCATGACAACACAAGCATATCATCAGCAAGATGGCGTGTTCATGAAGCCAACCATGGTAAGAACAAGTTTATAGCATGCATGGATCAACTACAACAACCTTGGCAAAATTGATTAACACGTAAACAATCTGCCAGAAACATTTTATAGCAAATGTAGAGCAAGATTAAGTCATGCTAGGGCACTCCATAATTGCAGAAAGGGGCATTGATGGATAGAGCACAACCATATGTCCAAATCATCCTTATTGAAGATTCTCAAAATAAGCATGGATCACTCTGTAGCATCATGAATACATGGCATAAAAATAACAGCAGGGAAAATGACTTAGTGAAATTCTAAGTCCCTGAAATCAGCAATATCATGAGAGCTACTTTGCATGCTTGTTCTATTCACCACAAAGATCACAAAAATACATGGCATACATCCATGTAAAGAAGCCATGGCATAGACCAAAATACATGTAGACCTCTTGCCCATATGCAGCACACAATAATTGTAGCAAAAATGACAAATCTGCATACTCTGATAAGAATCAGCACCTAACAATTTATAGCACTCTTGCATCAACGATTTGGGCATCAAGATAGACTCAAACAAGCATGTCACAATGGAATGAAATGAAGAGCATCTCCCAATGAACATTTTTACATATCATACGCATGAAACAGAGCACCGAGCACGAAGTTACAGCAGGTCAAAGTTAGCACCAAAATGTTAGAAAACAGGCACTTAGCCAAAATATCACCTCGCGGTAAACAGGACGGAGGGATCCGGGGATGCCTTTGGATGGGTGGCCCGGTGGGTCTCATCCACTCAGGGTGGATCTGGGACGGGGCCATCTCGGCGTCGGCAGAGGTGGCCGGAGGCCGGCTGGACATGGCGGCATGGGCGCTGCTCCGGTGAGCACGCGAGCGGCGGCGAGGGGATGGCTCGGGCCGGATCCGCCTGGACCGGCGGCAGAAGGCGGCGGAGGGCACCTCCAGCGACGAGGGGCACGAGATGCCGGCGCGGGCGGCCGGTGGCGCATGTCGGAGCGGGCGGCGGTGCAGAGGGAGGACAGCGGCGGCGGCCATGCGGGGAGGCATGGAGGCACGGGTGCGGGGCGGAGCACGGCGGCAGGGCGGCAGGCGTGGTGGGGCCCAGATCGGCTCGGGGCGGGCCTGATCTGGGCCGAGCGGGCTGTGACGGTGGGAGCGGGGCGCCGAGACGCGTGGCGCCGTCCCATTGGCCCGGGGCGGTGGAGCCCGTTTGACGGCGACAAGTGGCAGCGCGAGGGTGGCTGGGCGTGGATTTCGAGGCGAGAGGTGGAAGAAGAGTTAGGGTTACCAGATTTAGACGGGGAGGACATTTTTATAGGTAGGAGGAGTTTGGAGTGTCCAAATGAGGTGTAGTTTTCAGCCACGCGGTCGTGATCCGACGACGGAGGACATGGGAGAGGTTTGGATGGGTTATTGGGCCATTTTGAAGGGGTGTTGGGCTGCAACACACACGAGGCCTTCACGGTTACCGGGTTAACCATTGGAGTATCAAATGGACTCCAAATGGCATGAAATTTGACAGGCGGTCTACCGGTGGTGTACCAAGGCCGCTTGGCAAATCTCGGTCCATTCCGAGAATGTTTAACACCCGCTCATGAAAAGAGGCAAAAGGGGCGCCGGAGGACGTAGGAGTTTCGGATTGCAAAACGGACAACGTGGAAAATGCTCGGATGCATGAGACGAACACGTATGCAGATGAGATGCACATGATGACATGATATGAAGTGCATGACATGGAAAAAATGCAAAACGATGAAAAAACCCAACCACGAGGGAATCTCATAACTTAACATCGAAAATGGCAAGAGTCGGAGTACAAATATGGCAAGTTACATCTGGGGCGTTACAAGTGTGGTGGTGGTGGATTGCCTCTTGGGATGAGGACGAACAGTACAAGGCGAAGAAGAGCCTCCTGAGGTTGAGGTGTTCTTGTGCTTGGTGAACTTGTGTGGTTGAGGATGATCTCCCCCCCCCCTATGGTGGTGGCTAGTCCTATTTATAGGGTCCCTAGTCCTCTTCCCAAATATTGAGCGGGAAGGGATCCCACAACGGCCAGTTTGAAGGGGGACAACTAGTACAAGCTATCCTAGCAAAAGGTGGTCTTCGCCTGCCAAAGGTTCTGGTGGTGACGCCGTCCTGGGCTCCATGGTGACCTCCGTCTTACCGTACTTATGGTCTTGGTCTCGTTGCACCAATATGGAAACCTTTGCTTGACGCCTCGGTACTCCACGCCTGCGCTTGCCCCCTTAGCACCAAAGAGGAAACAAGGACGCTGCGTGCGCTGGTGCCTGCCTGGTCTCGATCGTCATGGCTTACGTCACGAGAACCTCGCGAGGTTTGCCCGGCCTTGAACTCTCCGCCCCTCACAAGCCAGCCTGGCGAGGCCTCTCCTGAGGAGGTCTTGTGTCGTTCGCCTCACGAGGCTTGGCCCCTCGCGAGGGTCTTGAATCATTATTGATGAAGATGGGCCATACAGGCCTGCCAGCAAAGCCACGCCATGGGCCACAGGAAAGAAAGTCTAGGGACCCCCGTTCCCAGAACGCCGACAGTAGCCTTTTCGATAAGTAAGAGTGTCAAACCCAACGAGGAGCAGAAGGAAATGATAAGCGGTTTTCAGCAAGGTATTCTCTGCAGGCACTGAAATTATCGGTAATGGATAGTTTTGTGATAAGCTAATTTGTAACGAGTAACAAGTAATGCAGGTAAAATAAGGTGCAGCAAGATGGCCCAATCCTTTTTGTAGCAAAGGACAAGCCTGGACAAACTCTTATATAAAGGAAAGCGCTCCCGAGGACACATGGGAATTATCGTCAAGCTAGTTTTCATCACGTTCATATGATTCGCGTTCGGTACTTTGATAATTAGATATGTGGGTGGACCGGTGCTTGGGTACTGCCCTTACTTGGACAAGCATCCCACTTATGATTAACCCGTATTGCAAGCATCCGCAACTACAACAGAAGTATTAAGGTAAACCTTACCATATCATGGAACATATGGATCCAAATCAGCCCCTTACGAAGCAACGCATAAACTAGGGTTTAAGCTTCTGTCACTCTAGCAACCCATCATCTACTTATTACTTCCCAATGCCTCCCTCTAGGCCCAAACAATGGTGAAGTGTCATGTAGTCGATGTTCACATGACACCACTGGAGGGATGACAACATACATCTCATCAAAATATCGAACGAATACCAAATTCACATAACTACTTATAGCAAGACTTCTCCCATGTCCTCAGGAACAAATGTAACTACTAGCAACTAGCATCAACTACAAGGAGTAATCAACACTACTAGCAACCCACAGGTACCAATCTGAGGTTTGGATACAAAGATTGGATACAAGAGATGAACTAGGGTTTGAGATGAGATGGTGCTGGTGAAGATATTGATGGAGATTGACCCCCTCCCGATGATAGGATCGTTGGTTATGACGATGGTGACGATTTCCCCCTCTCGGAGGGAAGTTTCCCCGGCAGAACAGCTCCGCCAGAGCCCTAGATTGGTTCCGCCTCATGGCGGAGTTTCGTCGCGTGAGCTTGCTTATGATTTTTTCCTCGACGAAAGACTCCATATATCCAAAGATAGGCATCGGAGGGCCACTAGGGGGGCCACGAGGCAGGGGGCGCGCCCAGGGGGGTAGGGCGCGCCCCCACCCTCGTGGACGGTGGGTGGCCCCCCTCTGGTACTTCTTTTGCCCAATATTTTTTATATATTCTAAAAATAATTCCCATGGAGTTTCAGGACTTTTGGAGATGTGTAGAATAGGTCTCTAATATTTGCTCCTTTTCCAGCCCAGAATTCCAGCTGCCGGCATTCCCCCTCTTCATGTAAACCTTGTAAAATAAGAGAGAATAGGCATAAGTATTGTGACATAATGTGTAATAACAGCCCATACTGCAATAAATATCGATATAAAATCATGATGCAAAATGGACGTATCTACTCCCCCAAGCTTAGACCTCGTTTGTCCTCAAGCAAAACCCGAAATCGAAAAATATGTCCACATGTTTAGAGATAGAGGTGTCGATAAAATAAAATACGGACATGAGGGCATCATGATCATTCTTAGGAGAGCAACATATATATTGTCATATGATACCTTATGCTAAAGTAACAATTCATTCACATACTCAAGTATGAATCAGAAACTTCATTAAAAACTAACAAACTATAGTCTTAGTCATTGAAGCAATTGCAATTTATCATAACATAGGAAAGAGTCAATATAAGAGCTCCTCAGCAAGTCCACATACTCAACCATCTTTTAGTCTTTCACAATTTCTAATAATCACGCGATATTTATGGTTATGAAGTTTTAATCGGACACAGAGAAAGATAGGGGCTTATAGTTTTGCCTCCCAACTTTTTACATCAAGGGTAATGTTAACAATAATAGTTCATGCAAACCCACATCCAATTAGCCATATATATTTGGATCTTTCCAACACATTGTGCTTGCCAAAGGATAAAATGTAAAAAGGAAAGGTGAAGATCACCGTGACTCTTATATGAAGTAATAGACAAGAATAAAAGATAGGCCATTCGCAGAGGGAAGCAGAGGTTGTCATGTGCTTTTATGGTTGGATGCACGAAATCTTAATGCAAAAGAACGCCACTTTATATTGCCACTTGTGATATGGACCTTTATTATGCAGTCCGTCGCTTTTATTTCTTCCACATCAAAAGATCGTATAAAGTTTATTTTCTCCACACTAATAAGTCATACATATTTAGGGAGCAATTCTAATTGCTTGCAACGATGACAACTTACTTGAAGGATCTTACTCAATCCATAGGTAGATATGGTGGATTCTCATGGCAAGACTGGTTTTAGGGATATTTAGAAGCAAAAGTAGTATCTCTACTTGGTGCAAAGAAATTGGCTAGCAAGAGAGGGAAAGGCAAGCTCAACATGTTGGATGATCCATGACAATATAATTTATCTCAGATGTAAGAAAACATAACCCATTACATTGTCTTCCTTGTCCAACGTCAAATCTTTAGCAAGTCATATTTTAATGAGTGCTCACAATCATAAAAGCTGCCTAAGATAGTATATTTATATGTGAAAACCTCTCTTTCTTTATTACCTCCTATTAATTGCAATGATGATCATAACTATGTTTGTCAACTCTCAACAATTTTTATTCATCATAATCTTTATATGTGAGCTCATTACTCTCCATAAGATTCACATGATCCCTTTATTTCTTTTTATTTCGTCTCTCTTATTTTATTCTATTCCCTCAAGATCATAGAAAAATAATCAAGCCCTTGACTCAACACTAATCATTATTATATATAGCTCACGGATTCGATTACATAGAAGGATCATAAAGCAAAACTCACAACTAGATCATACTAAAATTTATTCTACTAGATCAAGATATTATCAAAAGGATCGAACTAAAAAATGGTAAAGATAAAAGTGTGATGGTGATACGATACCGGGGCACTCTCCCAAGCTTGGCAGTTGCCAAGGGGAGTGCCCATACCCATGTGTTTATGTTTCCTTCCTTGGAGGTGGTGATGAAGGAGTTGTTGATGATGTGGGCTTCTTCCTTAATTTGCGCTTCAGGATAGAATTTTGCTCCGTCAGGTCCTCGTCTCCCACACAAGGCTTAATACCTTTTTGCATAGTTCTTGTTTGTTCTCCTGCAAGAGACAAAAAGGAATAAACTCGATCTTAGGTTTCTTTGCTCTATTGGGGAGGCTTGACTTTTCGAATTCCACATGCATGTCCCAGGTTGAGGTAATGGGACTTCATCTTCATCTGAGCTCGTCTCCTCCTTTCCCCTAGGCTCATAGTCTTCTTCTTCTGTGGTACAACCACAATGCTCCAAGTCCCCGTAGACCTTATGATCTGCAAGGTAATCAGCCACATAGCTTTCTCCCTCCGAATCTTGGGACAACATATTGCTCTAATCTGCCGCAGACACAGCTCGAAACAAAAACAGGGGATTTTTGCGTGATACTGTGGTCAAAACCTTTGGGAGATTATATAGTGAATTTTTACCGACCAAAAGAAGTATCGTGCAAGAAAACAGGGTCCGGAGAGCACACAAGGTGCCAACGAGGCAGGGGGCGCACCCTCCACCCTCATGGAAGCCTCGTGTCCTTTCCGGTCTGCTTCTTATTTTCCTATTTTCTTAAATATTCAAAAACGGAGAAAATTTTCCATTAGAACTGTTTTGGAGTCGGTTTGCTTACCGTACCACGTACCTATTCCTTTTCGGAGTCTGAAACATTCTGGAAAGTGTACCTTATGTATTCCTCCAAGGTTACAGTTTCAATCACATTAGTTTCAACATTTATAGGATTACCTGAGATATAATGTTTGATTCTTTGACCGTTCACCACCCTCAGATTTTTGCCTTCGAAGTTGTTGATTTTTATGGCACCAGAACGGTAGACCTCCTCGATGATGTAAGGACCTTCCCATTTAGAGAGGAGTTTGCCTGCAAAAAATCTTAAACGAGAGTTGTATAACAATACATAATCACCTACATTAAACTCACGTTTTTGTATCCTTTTATCATGCCATCTTTTAACATTTTCTTTAAACAGTTTGGCATTCTCGTAGGCCTGGGTTCTCCATTCATCAAGTGAGCTAATGTGAAAAAGCCTCTTCTCACCGGCAAGTTTAAAGTCATAGTTGAGCTCTTTAATAGCCCAATATGCCTTATGTTCTAGTTCAAGAGGTATGTGACATGCTTTTCCATAAACCATTTTATATGGAGACATACCCATAGGATTTTCATATGCAGTTCTATAAGCCCATAATGCATCATCAAGTTTCTTGGACCAATTCTTTCTAGATCTATTAACAGTCTTGTGCAAAATTAATTTAAGCTCCCTATTGCTAAGTTCTACTTGACCACTAGACTGTGGATGATATGGAGATGCAATTCTATGATTAACATCATACTTAGCAAGCATTTTACGAAAAACACCATGAATAAAATGTGAACCACCATCAGTCATTAAGTATCTAGGGACTCCAAACCTTAGAAAAATAACTTCTTTAAGCATCTTAATAGCGGTGTTATGATCAGCACTACTAGTTGGAACAGCTTCTACCCACTTAGTAACGTAATCAACAGCAACTAAAATATGTGTGTAGCCATTACAGGAAGGAAAAGGTACCATATAATCAAAGCCCCAAACATCAAATGGTTCAATAAGAAGTGAATAGTTCATAGGCATTTCTTGACGTCTACTAATATTACCAATTCTTTGACATTCATCACAAGACAAGAGAAACTTACGGGCATCTTTGAAGAGAGTAGGCCCATAAAAACCAGATTGCAATACCTTATGCACATTTTTTCTCTAGCATGGTGTCCTCCATAAACCTCAGAGTGGCACTTGTGTAGGATCTATTCCTGTTCATGCTCAGGTACACAACGTCTAATAACACTATCTACTCCTTCTTTATAAAGATGTGGGTAATCCTAGAAGTAGTGTCTTAAATCATAGAAGAACTTTTTCTTTTACTGGTATGTGAAACTAGGTGGTATAAATTTAGCAACAATGTAATTAGCATAATTAGCATACCATGGAGCAGTATGAGAAGCATTTATGGCAGCTAATTGTTCATCAGGAAAGCTATCATCAATAGGTAGTGGGTCATCAAGAACATTCTCTAACCTAGATAAGTTGTCTGCAACGGGGTTCTCAGCTCCCTTTCTATCAATAATATGCAAATCAAATTCTTGTAGCAAGAGAACCCATCTAATAAGTCTAGGTTTAGCATCTTTCTTTTCCATAAGATATTTAATAGCAGCATGATCAGTGTGAACAGTTACTTTAGAATCAACTATATAAGGTCTGAACTTATCACAAGCAAATACAGCTGCTAAAAATTTCTTTTCAGTAGTAGCATAATTCCTCTGGGCACTGTCTAGAGTTTTACTAGCATATTGGATAACATTTAATTTCTTATCAACTCTTTGTCCTAGAACAGCCCCTAAAGCATAATCACTAGCATCACACATAATTTCAAAGGGTAAATTCCAATCAGGAGGTTGAACAATAGGTGCAGAAACCAAAGCTTTCTTAAGTATTTCAAATGCTTCTACACAATCATCATCAAAGACAAAAGGAACATCTTTTTGTAAAAGATTAGTCAGAGGCCGAGAAATTTTAGAGAAGTCCTTAATTTACCTCCTATAAAAACCGGCAATACCTCCCTTCTTATGGACACAATGGACAGGACTTACCCATTGACTATCAGCAATGGGATAAATTATACCTGCCTCCAGAAGCTTTAGTATTTCTTTTCTTACCACTTCTTTCATCTTAGGATTTAACCGTCATTGGTGATCATCAAGAGTATATCAAATAGCAGCACGATGCTTCTTCAGAGTTTTCAATAATTTCTTTTCTTCATGCTCTGAAAGGTTAGCACTAATAATAACAGGATATATCTATTTCTCATTAAGATAAGCATATTTAGGAGTATCAGGTAAAGGTTTAAGCTCAAACACGTGATCACCCTTAGGTGGAGGAGGATCCCCTAGGATTTCGATAGGCAAGTTCTATTTCAAAATAGGTCCATGTTTAAAGAATACTTCATCTATTTCCCTTCTTTCATTCATAAACATATCATTTTCATGGTCTAGAAAATATTGTTCTAGAGGATCACTAGGAGGCATGACAATAGAAGCAAGACCAATAATTTCATCTTTACTATAGGCAATTCTTTATCATGGGGTTGTCTACGAAATTTGGCAAAATTTAACTCATGAGACATATCCCCTAAACCAATAGAAACAATATCCTTGTTGCAGTCGATCTTAGCATTAATAGTATTCAAGAAGGGTCTACCAAATATAATGGGACAAAAGTCATCTTGTGGGGAACCAAGAACAAGAAAATCAGCAGGATATTTAACTTTCCCACACAAGACTTCAACATCTCTAACAATCCCAACTGGTGAAATAGTATCTCTATTAGCAAGCTTAATTGTAACATCAATCCCTTCTATCTCAGCAGGTGCAATATCATGCATAATTTCTTTGTATAAGGAATGAGGTATTGCACTAGCACCCATATCACATAAGCCATGATAGCAATGATATCCTATTTTAACAAAAATAACAAGCATGCCTACAATAGGTCTATGTTTATTTTTAGTATCGGAGCTAGCAATTCTAGCAGATTCATTCCAGAAGTAAATAACATGCCCATCAATATTATCGGCCAAGAGATCTTTAACCATAGCAACACTAGGTTCAACTTTAATTTGCTCAGGAGGTTTGGGTGTCTTAATATTACTTTTTTAACCACAGTTGAAGCTTCAGCATGGTCCTTTATTCTAATAGGGAAAGCTGGTTTCTCAATATAAGCTGTAGGAACAACAGGATCATTATAAGTGATAGTCTTTCCTTCAACTTTAATAGGTGCAACTACTTTTAGTTCAAGGGGAGGATTATACTTAAACCACTTCTCCTTAGGGAGATCGACATCATTAGCAAAGGATTCACAAAAAGAAGCTACTATCTCAGAGTCAAGTCCATATTTAGTGCTAAATTCACGAAAAGCATCGGTATCCATAAAAGATTTAACACACTCAAACTTAGGTGTTATACCTGACGCCTTACCTTCATCAAGGTCCCAATCTTCAGAGTTGCGTTTAATTCTTTCCAATAAATCCCATTTGAATTGAATAGTCTTCATCATAAAAGATCCGGTACAAGAAGTATCGAGCATGGAGTGATTACTGAGAGAAAGTCGAGCATAAAAATTTTGAATAATCATTTCTTTTGAGAGCTCATGATTGGGGCATGAATATAACATTGACTTAAGCCTCCCCCAAGCTTGAGCGATGCTTTCTCCTTCGCGAGGCCAAAAATTATATATATAATTATGATCACGATGAACAAGATGCATAGGATAAAACTTCTGATGAAATTCCAATTTCAATTGTTGGTAGTTCCATGATCCAATATCATCACATAGCCTCAACCATGTCAATGCATCTCCCTTCAAAGATAAAGGGAAGACCTTCTTCTTGTTAACATCCTCGAGCATACCTCCAAGCTTAAATAATCCACAAACTTCATCCACATAGATTAGGTGCAAATCGGGATGTAATGTTCCATCACCTGTGAAAGGATTAGCTAGCAGTTTCTCTATCATACCCGAAGGAATTTCAAAGTAAGCATTTTTAGTAGGTTCAGTAGGTTGAGGAGCAACTCTTTGCTCTACTGGTCGGGGTGAAGATACCCCGAACAAGCCCCTCAAAGGATTATGTTCCATAGTAACAAGTGACAGTAAACTTCAGCACACTATATAAAATTTTCCTTACCAAATTCCACCTACCAAAGGCGCTTCACTCCCCGGCAACGGCACCAGAAAAGAGTCTTGATGACCCACAAGTGTAGGGGATCTATCGTAGCCTTTTCGATAAGAGTGTCGAACCCAACGAGGAGCAGAAGGAAATGACAAGCGGTTTTCAGCAAGGTATTCTCTGCAAGCGCTGAAATTATCGGTAACAGATAGTTTTGTGATAAGGTAATTTGTAACGAGTAACAAGTAATGCAAATAAAATAAGGTGCAGCAAGATGGCCCAATCCTTTTTGTAGCAAAGGACAAGCCTGTACAAACTCTTATATAAAGGAAAGCGCTCCCGAGGACACATGGGAATTATCGTCAAGCTAGTTTTCATCACATTCATATGATTCACGTTTGGTACTTTGATAATTTCATATGTGGGTGGACCGGTGCTTGGGTACTTCCCTTACTTGGACAAGCATCCCACTTATGATTAACCCGTATTGCAAGCATCCGCAACTACAACAGAACTATTAAGGTAAACCTAACCATAACATGAAACATATGGATCCAAATCATCCCCTTACGATGCAACGCATAAACTAGGGTTTAAGCTTCTGTCACTCTAGCAACCCATCATCTACTTATTACTTCTCAATGCCTCCCTCTAGGCCCAAACAATGGTGAAGTGTCATGTAGTCGACGTTCACATGACACAACTAGGGGGATGACAACATACATGTCATCAAAATATCGAACGAATACCAAATTCACATTACTACTTATATCAAGACTTCTCCCATGTCCTCAGGAACAAATGTAACTACTCACAAAGCATATTCATGTTCATAATCAGAGGGGTATTAATATGCATAATGGATCTGAACATATGATTTTCCACCAAGTAAACCAACTAGCATCAACTATAAGGAGTAATCAACACTATAGCAACCCACAGGTACCAATCTGAGGTTTGGATACAAAGATTGGATACAAGAGATGAACTAGGGTTTGAGATGAGATGGTGTTGGTGAAGATGTTGATGGAGATTGACCCCCTCCCGATGAGAGGATCATTGTTGATGACGATGGTTGTCAGGACCCTGATTCCAAGTCACATTGATCTAGCCGGTAACACCTCATATCACATTGCAGCCTCACGCATGGTATCCCCACGGGTGTCGCCTTACCATGGCCTGGGACCGTTTGCGCCTTTTGGCTCACGTATATGATAGTGTCGCTAGAATCCATATGATAGAGAACCCGGGACGACATGGCTAGTCGTAAACCCAAAGCGGCACAGACCTATGGGGACAGGCATACATGAATCATATCGAGCATGTCGGCCATCAGCGAGTGAATCCGGGCTGTAGCACTAGGCTAACAGGACTCCGGAAGTCACCGCGTGACATTTCCCCGAAGGGACAGACATAGGAACGAAATGAAACACATGCCGGCCAGTCAAGTGTCCAGAGCAGTAGTGCTGGGCTAGCAGGACTCCGGTGAACCGGGCTTTAGCGGACTACTATGGCTCAAGGAGCACTAGACTACATTTCCCCATAAGAGAGGCTGCCAAGGATAAACAACTAGATTGTCGGATCCCACACATACCAAGCATTTCAATCATACACACAATATGCTCGATATGTGTAAGTACAACATGGCATCACAACATAACTCTATGACTCAAGTATTTATTCAGTAGGCTCCGTGGAGCGAGATATTACAAACATGGGTCTCATGACCCAACAATCATAGCATACAAATCAAAACACATGCGGAAGCTTAACATGTCTGAGTACAGACATCTACAAATGAAAAAGGCTAAGAAGCCTGACTATCTACCAGATCCTACCGAGGGCACAAGATCGTAGCTGAGGTAGCAAGCTAAACGTCGAAGCCCACACGGAACTACTAGCGAGACTGACGTCTCTCTACAAAACATAAATTAAGCAAACGTGAGTACAATTGTACTCAGCAGGACTTACATCAGAACTAACTACATATGCATCGGTATCAACAAAGGGGTAGTGGAGTTTAACTGCAGCAAGCCAGCTTTGACTCAGTGGCTAACCTGAACTACGACAGCAAGCAACTCTTTTAAGGTGGCGCAAAGGAGTCCACATATTCACCATATCAATACACCACTATGGATCCGTTCCCGTCTCCCTACGAGAAGGCCATCCATAGCACTCATGCGTATCTTGCGAGTTTTAGAGTATCCACTTTCACTTGTCTATGAACTATGCAAGGGGTCCAAGTTTCCATATCCGAGGAATCCGGCTATTCAAATAGATAATGATAACCCTGCAGGGGTGTACTTCTTCACACACGCTCCCACCACTTATCACCATATACACGTCATGTATCTCGGCAACCTTCAAGCGGAAGCCTGGCGAGGGTGTCGGCCATGGCCTACCTAAACACTCAAGTCTCTAGTCCAGGTTTATCGCCTATCCAGGTTCCTTCTGCAGGTAGTCTGGCCGAGGTTTCCACATACGGCCCCGAACGATGTGAACAGGGTTCCCGAGACACCAAACGGGCGCCCGGTACACCGTGCCACGGTGTATCTACCGCATCATAGCCCACCCCTAGGGTCAGTGCTACGCACGGCCGTCAACACATAACCTACAAATACCAGAAACTAGTTGCAACTCCTGGACAGAGTACTAGGGTGATTAAGAAGCCGAGAGGGTCAATTAAGGATCCCAATGAGTGGTAGTAGCTGTTCATGGATCACAGACACATAACTCAGTTACTGAGGACGGTTTCAATGAGACAACCCACCATGTACTCCTACATGGCCTCTCACTGCTACCTTTACCAAATCATGTTCACACACTTAGCTCACACACAGTAGGACATGTTCACACACCTCCGATTCATCCCCGATGAATCAGACCTGACACAACTCTATGCAATAGCAGGCATGACAAACAAGCATGAATGAGTAGGCACATCAGGGCTCAAACAACTCCTACTCATGCTAGTGGGTTTCATCTATTTACTGTGGCAATGACAGGTCATGCAAAGGAAAAGGGTTCAACTACCACATCATGTAAAAGTTGAATCATTGTTGTCCTAATGCAGTAAAAGAGAGCAGGAGCGAGAGAGTGGGATTGTATCGGAATGAACAAGGGGTTTTTGCTTGCCTGGAACTTCTGAAGATAATATAGCTCTTCATTGGTGTCATCGAACTCATCGTCGAAACCACGTCTATCGAGAGGGGACAATTACTGGCAAACAAAGAGGAACACAATCAATGCAATGGAACAATTATGATGCATGATAATGTCATGGAAATATGTTGTGGATTGAGCTAATACAACTAGCAACCATATTAAATGAAGTTGGTTTGAACCAAGGGTTCAAATTCAAACTCCATATGTGCTTATTTAAATGTCAATTATGCAAATTGCCCTGTACAGCAACCCTAGGTTGTTCAAACATGCATGCAAATATCATAAATAGATTCCTTGAACTTTTCTGATAATTTTTATTATATAATTTATTTCATTCTGAGTTATAGATTATTTTCTATGATTTTTAGAAGTTTAGGCATTTTCTGGAATTTCTTGAATTGTTTTAAAACAGAAATTATTTACTGTGTCAGCATGACATCGTCATGACGTCAGCAAGTCAACGGGGCATGGTCCAGGTCAAACCTGACCAGTGGGGTCCACTGGTCAGTGACATAGTGTTGTTCAGTGTCAATGACAGGTGGGGCCTGGTCAACGTCTGACGTGGCCAGGTCAAACTAACCGGTGGGGCCCGTGGGGGTTAATTTAATCTAAACGTAAATAAAACCCGGTTAGTTAGGGCATGGGGCCCATTGGTTAGTGGGTCAGGGGGATTAGTTAGGGCGTCATTAGCCTAAACTAATCTGCCACGTCGGCTAAACGACGATTAGCCGCCGGTGCTAAGCAGAACGCGACGGCGCTCCTCGTCCGGCCATCTCCGGCGATGAGAGCTCGCGCGGTTGGGCTCTACGGATGCAGCGCGTCGAGGTGCATCGGATGGTGGCCGTGGGGGGTGGCGGGGTGGCCGGAATCTTCGTGGGCGTCGACCGTGGCGGCTGCCGGAGCTCGGGTGAGCTCGGGGCCGAGGCTACAACGGCCGTGGCGCTGCGGGGTTGGCACCTATGGCTTCTACGTGGTGCGGCGAGTACGTTGAACGCATGCCCGGGACCAAATGGTCACCGGAGTGTCGCCGGCGTTGAGCTCGTGCGGCGGTGAGTGCTCGGCCTTGGCGGGACGGCGGCTAGAGGATGGGAAGGACGCAGGAAAGAGAGGGGAAATGCGGCGTAGCTCACTGGGGGGTCGTTGAGCAGCTCAGCGTGCTTGGGGACGGCTCGGAGGCGACGAACCCACGACGGCGATCTCGGGTGCCCGAGGAGGAAGACGAGGGCGAAGGCGGCTCCACAGGGCGCCCGGGCTCGCTTGGCTCGTCGGAGACAAAGATGAAGACGCTGCGGAGCCTCTGGACATGGCGTAAGGGTGAGGGGGGGCTCTAGGCACGGCGGCAGCGAACAGCGGCGGCGGTCGCTTGCGGGTGCATGCGGGAGAGAGAACAGAGGAGGGGGATGAGCTCGAGGGAGTGAGCGAGATGGATCAGGGGGCTGCATGGCGTCGTGGAGGTGTCCAGGCCCTCGGCGGCAAGCCGGAGGTGGCGTGCGGTGGCCGTGCGCGTGCCGGCGTGCGGTGGCCACGCGCCTCGGTCCTTCTGGCAGAGGAAGGAGAAGACACGGGAGCCCCTGGTGGGCTGGGCCGCCAGCTGGGCCACCAGGTGGGCTGGAAGGCCAGGTAGGTTGGCCCAGGTAGATCTCTCTGTTTTTTTTAATTCTGTTTTCTATTTATTTCCTCTGTTTTGATTTAGGTTTAAAACTAAACCAATTTTGTTGCTTCTGTAAATTATTGTATGGACTAGAGATATTACTCTGGAGCCCCACAATAATTTCCAAAATTATTGGACATGTATTTCATTTATAACAGAAATAAAGCCAATTCAAATACATTATGGTTTAATTAAAAATGCCCAAATTAATTACCCTTAATGCCCTAAAATATTGCTTTGGATTTTTTACCTCTTGCCAATATTTTCAGGGATTAAAGTGAACATTTTCTTGGGCTCATTTGAAGAAATTTTTAACTTTCTCATTTTCAAAGATTTCTGAGGCTTTGGGAATTCCCTCAATTCAATTTTCCTTGAATTTAAACATGATGCAATAACCAAGATAGTCCAAGGCCAAGGTGAAACTAGGGATGTGACAATGGTGGTGATTTCCCCCTCCCGGAAGGAAGTTCCCCTGGTACAACAGCTCCGCCGGAGCCCTAGATTGGTTCTGCCAAGGTTCCCCCTCGTGGCGGAGTTTCGTCCCGTGAGCTTGCTTTTGATTTTTTTCCTCGACGAAAGACTCCATATAGCAAAAGATGGGCATCGGAGGGCCACCAGGGGGCCCACGAGGCAGGGGGCGTGCCCAGGGGGTAGGGCGCGCCCCCCACCGTCATGGACGGTGGGTGGCCCCCTCTGGTACTTCTTTCACCCAATATTTTTTATATATTTTGAAAATAATTCTCGTGGAGTTTCAGGACTTTTGGAGATGTGCATAATAGGTCTCTAATATTTGCTCCTTTTCCAGCCCAGAATTCCAGCTGCTGGCATTCCCCCTCTTCATGTAAACCTTGTAAAATAACAAAGAATAGGCAATAGTATTGTGACATAATGTGTAATAACATCCCATAATGCAATAAATATCGATATAAAAGCATGATGAAAAATGGGCGTATCAGTATCCTCTAGATCAACCCAACCTCACATCACTCGCGGGTACCCCTCGGGGCCGACCCGATGTCATCATGGTTCTATGGTAAGTCAAATAACTGTGTGTCTGAAACAACAAGGGGGGAAACTAAGGATTCACCCTCGATGGATTCCCACTCGATGTAACCATCAAGGTGGACTTGGAGGAATCACCCTCGTTGGTCCACACTTGAGGGTTTGCACGACAGAGTCATTATCAGGAGTGGTCAAGGAGGAACCACCCTTGATGGCCACGACCGAATAGCTACACTACAGTGTTAACATCAGAAGTGCTGATGAGGTATCACCCTCGGCACATCGACAGTAACTCTGTAGAGTCGTACAACTAAGGGGGTGATGTGCGGTGTCGAGGCCTGGACGTCAATCACGTTGATCGAGTCATCGAACATAAAGCAGGGGCAACAGGGACAAGGTGGGGGTCACTGATGGATCTCTAACCAACCTATACTAAGCTGTTTAGAATAAGCAGGTAAGGTATGAAAGCAGGTAACAAAAACAGGCTATGCATCAGAATAGGATCATACAAAAAGTAGTAGCAGTTCCAATGCAAGCATGTGAGGGAAAGAAATGGGCGATATCAGAATGCTCAAGGAGGGTTTGCTTGCCTGGAAGCTCTGTAGATAGAAACGGACCCTCGAAGGTGAATTAGTCGATCACTGGATCAACAACGGTCTCGGGGGTCTACCGAAAAAGAAGTAACGACGGGGAACACAATAAATAATAGAGCAATCAAATACATCACAAAGCAAGACACGTCAATATGCGGTGCTAGGGGTGACTTAACACAAGGCTACACATTGCAGACGAAGCGAGAAAATATCCGGGAATATTTTTCGGGCTCCAGGCATTTATTGGTCAGATGAATCGGAGGGGACGGATCCATGTTCGCTATGCTAGAGGCACGTGACAGATGAACGGATGACATATTCAGATTTGTCACATTTTTCTTAGCAACTTTCATATATAGAACTTTTTTCTTCGGAGTTACGGTTTAATTTCTATTAATATTCAAAGATTTAAACAATTACCAAAATTTTTGAATTTATTTTTATTTATTTTTAAAACTCTAATTGCTAGGTGCACCTGGTGCAATGCACACACAGGTGCACCAGTGGCTGACCAGCGGGCCCCTGTTGACCAAGTCAACTGCCCAGTTAGCTGGTCAACTGGGTCAGATGAACAATCAACTGGGGCATGGGGCCCAAAGTCAGTGGCACATGAAGTGCCATGCAGCCGCCCCATAAGCGCCATGCACGGCTGCAGACGACGACGGGCCTTGCGGCGGGGAGAGGGCACAACACTGGTAGCGGCACGCCGGACCGGCCGCCGGGGACGGTTGCCGGAGGCGTGGGGTTACTGCGGCGACGGCGCTAGGAGGCGGGGCAAAGGAGGTGGCAGACGTTGGCGACGCGGGGCGGGGTGTGGGCGCGCACGCGTGCGGGTGGCTGCGACGAGCGGAGGCAGAGGCGTGACAACAGTTAAGCAGGCATTGTCCAGGCGGTGGCCGGCAAGGCGTGCAGGGGCGTGGTCAAGACACGGCCAGGGACGGCGGCTGCGGCGTCTGCAGTAGGCGGAGTGGGGGAAAGCGAGCCAGCAAGCGCAGGCGGCTGCGGCTTGAGCAGCAGCAGCGATCCAGGCAGCGGCAATTAGCAACGGCGCGAGCGCGGTGTAGAGGACACGTACCGTGCTGCCAGAGCATGAGCGGAGCGCGGGGACAACAGGGAAGGGTCGCGGTGAGCGTGAGGTCGACGTGAGCCTCGTGCATGAGCAGGACAGTGCCAAACGACGGTGGAGTCGATGGGGGAAAAGGAGGATTGATGAGCCTCACTGGTAGGAGGGCGGGGACGCGCTCGAACAGGTCTAGGGGCGCCAGAGGTGGGAACCGACGGCGATGGCCGTGGCGGCTGTGGTGCGGATGGCAGCTTGATGTGGAGCGTACAAGGCCCTTTGGCTTCGACCCAGAGGCGTAGGTGAAGAAGACGAGGTTGGGGAAGCTCGTGGCCAGCTTGTAGCAGCTCGGGGATGACCCGGAGCACGGCAACGACGATGCGGCGGTGACGGCAACGCACGGGCGTCGAGAAGGAGAGCTGGGGCGCGAGAGGGAAGAAAAAGGGGGTGCTAGGGTTTCGGGGAGGAGTGGGAAGTCTTATCCATCTCGGGGTGTCGTGGATGCTCGACACGAGCTCATAGGGAGCATGGACGGCCAGCCAGAGGCCACGGCCATGGCTCTGTCCCCCTATACAGAAGAAGAAGGAGAAGGCCGTGGTGGGCTTGGGCCATGCTATTGTAGCACTAGGCTTTCCAATGCACGGTGTGCACTTAGCCCCTTCTCTATTTTCTCTGCTTGAATATTTTGGTATTGTTTTCTACTTAAATCCCATAGCAAATAAATTTAGGCCAACTTGAAATTTGGCGCATAATTAGTGGGCAATATTTTAAAACTGCACAAAAGTTTTCAGGTGGTTTGGGAAAAACATAAAGATTTTTTATATTTAAAAGCCCATAATAGTTGATGTTGGACCAATTATTATTTTCCTAGGAATTTATTTGTGAGTCAAGTGAAGTTGGATTCAACATGACAATGATTAGGGGAATTTATAGAATTATTCAAACATTTTAGTTTTACTGCTTAGAGAAATAATTTATTTGACTTTATTTTAAATTTGAAAATGGCTTTGATTTTTGGACAGGTGGCAAGCTTTATAGTAATCACGATGACATGGCCACCATTAGGGGGATTACTATAGCGTGACTCTCGGAGTGTTACAGGAGGCGTGCAAGTAGAACGCTGCGCAGACTCACCGGGAGTCGAGCCCTTTGACCTCCATCCGCCACCCACCTCACTCCCAACTTCTCCCTTAATGGTGCCCGAGCCCCTATTTTAATGGTGTGGCTAGGTCTCATTGACTAAGATTTAAGAGAGAGAAAAGAAAATTTGAAAATAAAATTTTGCACGGATTTGATGTAAAATCTCATGGACATAACATCGACTAAAACTTAGCAATACTGATATATATGATAACAATGGCAATGGATAATAATTTTCATACATATTCAGGAAGATAATTAAAAATGCCACATGTGGCAACGCCGTAAAGACACAGGCGCAAAAGAAGAAGTAAGACGCAAACAACAATCTGGGTCGCTGCTCTCTACTTCAGCCTGATCTACTCCGGCATCATCGACATTTCGTCCATGCCACAAGAGTTCTCGCAACGAGTGGCGATGATATCTTTCACCTCCTCAATATGTCGCTTGATAGTAGCCATGGATTCCTCCACCAGCCTTTCATGCTCGATGCGGAGCTTGGCATTCTGGTCCATAAGTTTCTTGACCATGACCCCCGTCTTCTTAAATAAGGCAGTGCTCTCCTCGTGGTGCTTCACCCAGCTGGTGATCTTCACCCTCAGAAGGTTACGCTAGGTGCGGAGCTTCACCTTCTCATCCCTTAGTCCACGCATGACGTTGGTCGCCTTATCCAACGAGGCATTGATCTCCTCCTACAGCTTCACCGAGCCGGAGATCTCATCCATCAGCTTATTGAGCATAGCGTGCATGCACCTGTGAGAGCTCTCGCCTCCTGTGAGAGATCCTTCCAGGTAGCTGTGGCGTGATAGGACCTCTCTACTGCTTCTGCGGCGCGTCCGGACATCTATGTTGCTTCTGCGGCGCGGCCGGACCACTCTACCACTTCGGTGGCATGGCGGGACCTCTGTTGTGCTTCAGCGGTGTGGAGGGACCTCTGTGCTGCTTCAGCGGTGTGGCGGGACCCCTCGGCTGCTATCGCGGTGAGGCGGGACTTCTCTGCTGCTTCGCTTCCATGCTCGCCACTCCCTGGTAATTTCCCAACCAAGAACTCCTCCTACGGACCATGTCACACGCAAGGAATGATGAAGAAAGACTTGTTTGTTTGCTGGTGAGGGATTGATGAGGAATGTGCAGTCATTTTGAGTAGGTAGTATTTATAACCTAGTAATAAGCTGCTAAGTGGGAAACCGTTTAGGTTTTGATTGGTGTGAACAAGTTTGTAATTAAATATAGCGTGGTGATTCGGAATGTGACAAGAAACAAGCTCAAAATTTATTGATGATTCTAGTTTTTGAAGTGCGGCACAATTCCCGGATTGCGTAATGTGGGCACGCGTTCTCGGATGCATACATGGCTTGTGCACCATAGGATGCACAACAATTGGCGATGTCAGCACATGACTTGTTCCATCAATGGAGCACGCTCGTTATTACCACCACACACGATTATTTTAATTAGAATGTGTGCCCCTCTACTGCACACACCTTGACCTGTCTGGCCATTTATATTCTTTTGGCTAATCGCTCACAGTTGATCCTAGTTAACTGTATGGCATCTATTGCACACACCTTGATCTAGCTGACCGTTTCTGTTGTTTTAGCTCATTGCAAACATTTCATATGAGTGAACTATATACCATCTATCGCACACACACCTTGATCTGGCTGACCGTTTCTGCTGTTTTCGCTTATCACAAACAGTTCATCCTAGTGAACTCTATGTCGTCTATCGCACACACCTTGATTTGGTGGACCATTTCTGTTGTTTCCATCAATGCAAACAGTTCGTATGGATCAACTATATGCCACGTATCATGCACGCGACTCTAATCTGAATCATGCTTGATGCCTCCACCATCGCACATAGTTCATTTTATTGGTGACAGTTTGGTTACGATACCGTTCGTGATTCATACATCACACAAAGTTTGGTCGAAGCGTCTGTGATGCATGTGTCGTATTAGCAGCATCCTATAGTAGTGGCCATCATCATTTCCTCATAGTGCATAGGTTTGATCTTCTGATAAGATGAAATATTCAGTAGATTTGATAATCTTTTCCCGACCTTTGCATTTTGTTACAGTGTTAACTAAAGGTTCTACATCTTATGTAGTAGATTCTTTGCTTAGTTTTATGGACAAACTATTCCAGAACCTTTGCTAGTTTAGTCTTGTTTAACTTGAGCCAAATATTCAATAGTCTTAATAAATTGTATCATCCTCCCACTTACTCTTTTAGTGAGAAAACTTTTTCTCGATAAACACTTACTCTGACAAACATTTGGTCCTTCGAATTTTATAAGAGGAACACAAAATCTACAATCAAGCATTTGGTCCAAAATATTATATAACTCTTTATAGTTTTATCATACTTTTAGATTATGCTTCTGTTCAATGCATATTTTGCTGTTTCATGATCAAATCCCCAAAATAAGAGTAGATTGGTAATAATAATTCCACAATTATTCAATTACTTACTAAACTTATGACTTAGATGTATCTCTTCATGATAGAACAATTCTATTATCTTTTGTCATAATGATATTATAACTTCATCCTAAATTTCTTTGGAACTTTCAAATATTTCAGTCCTTACCAAGTAAATCATATTTACTCATAACTTTGATTAAGTATAAATATTCACCGCGCCCTGTTATATCCATCAGACTTACATCATAATGTATTTAATTATTTCAAATAAAAGACTTTTATACCTCATCTTATTAAGTTTCAATTGACCGATATAACCAAGCAGTGCCACACACAAGTGGTTTTATCAGTATTCTCAACACGTTTAGCTTTAATGTTATAGATCACAAACTTCAAGATTCATCATGAATAAACCATCACAAAATAGAGGTTTAATCAAATTCCATATTATCAATATAATCCGAACAACTATTGTTTAAAACTTATAATAATATCCATCACATAGCCCATAGGATAATGCATTACATAACTTCGAAGCAAAATAGATATTATTTTAGTTCTAAGATAAATCTTGAAGATAAACTAAAGACATGACTTTGACGGTCTTTGAGTAGCAATCCCATCACCATTCCCGACTTGTATCACGACTTCATTGCTTCTCTCCTTGTGAGCTCTTTGTAGTCCCTGCATCAGTTTGCAAAACGAGAGCAACTGGTCACTATCAAATAGTCATGAAATAAAAAAAATTAATGTAGAATAACATTAACTTTCTACAACGATTATACCTTTACCGGAAGAACCACTTCTTATCCACCAAATACTTCGTGCAGTTATGCTTCCAGTGTCCCTTATGCTTGCAGTAGAAGCATCCAGTCTCTGTAGAGGCTCCGCCCTTCACTACAAAAAAGACACATCCGTGACATTATGGCCCAAACAAAAACTATTTATGTCATGGTTATGACACTTCTATGACGATATTTGTGACAAAAACACGTATCATCGTAGATGTGATAGGCTCCTGCATGACAAAAAGTTATGACAGAAAATGGGCTTTTCATCCTAGGTGGGCCAGAGACGCACCTGCATGAAATTCTTTGGGACGTCCATGACGTAAAAAATCGTGGTAGAAGTGAGGGTGAGAAAAATTTCGAGGAGTTCCTGGCTATGGTGGGTCGTTGCGGCCGAGCGATGTAGTATGGTTTGCGCATTTCTCTCATATGCACGTGTGTGCGAGGCGTTCGCTACGGAACCCTTGCGAGGTGTTTCGACCATAGGCACTTGCAAAGAAGTCTGTTTCCTCTGTGTTGTGGTACGCCAGACCCCTCCCGATAAACAGGACCTCGTGTCGACCGTAGGCACTCAAACATAAGTCCATTTCCTCCGTTTTGAGGTACACTAGACCCCTACCGATGAACAGGACCCTATTTCGGCCGTATGCAGTCGAATAGAAGGTAGTTTCCTCTATTTGCGGTACATCAGACCCCATTTTGGCTGTTCCGTCCAAGCTAGTTGGCTCCCGACGAACAGGACACATTCTGTTGCCTCTCGATGAACAGGGTGTTGTTTCTCCATACTGATCCCGCCGGTTGGCTGCCGATGAACAACATGTTGTTGTTGTCATCCATTGCCTCTCCATGTACACGAGCCCAGGCCCTATGTATGCGCGAATATGTATTTCAGACCTCTCCCGTATGTACGTACGTGGCCGTCTGTTTTGGCATGTGGTTGTACATACATGTACATGATTTAGACATGACTCCCTGAACTGCTACGTCGGGGGATCTACTACGACATATGTTGCTACTTACTCGGTCATGGTTCTGCTACCTCTTGATCATGCGTTAGTTTTCCCTTAAATAGGAAAGGGTGATGCAGCAAAGTAGCGTAAGTATTTCCCTCAGTTTTTGAGAACCAAGGTATCAATCCAGTAGGAAACTACATGCAAGTCGCCTAGTACCTGCACAAACAATCAAGAACCTTGCAACCAACGCGATAAAGGGGTTGTCAATCCCTTCACGACCACCTACAAAAGTGAGATCTGATAAAGATAAATATTTTTGGTATTTTTGTATAGATTGGAAAATAAAGATTGCAAAATAAATAGTAAACTAGAATTATAGATCAGAAACTTATATGATATAAAGTAGACCCGGGGGCCGTAGGTTTCACTAATGGCTTCTCTCATGATAGCGTATATTACGGTGCGTGAACAAATTACTACGAGCAATTTATAGAAAAGCACATAGTTATGATGATATCTAAGGCAATGATCATGAATATAGGCATCACGTCCATGTCAAGTAGACCGAAACGATTTTGCATCTACTACTATTACTCCACACATCGACCGCTATCCAGCATGCATCTAGAGTATTAAGTTCATAAGAACAGAGTAACGCATTAGGCAAGATGACATGATGTAGAGGGATAAACTCAAGCAATATTATATAACCGCCATCTTTTTATCCTCGATGGCAACAATACAATACGTGCCTTGCTGCCCCTACTGTCACTGGGAAAGGACACCGCAAGGTTGAACCCAAAGCTAAGCACTTCTTCCATTGCAAGAAAGATCAATCTAGTAGGCCAAACTAAACCGATAATTTAAACAGACTTGCAAAGATATCAAATCATGCATATAAGAATTCAGAGAAGAACCAAATAATAATCATAGATAATCAAATTCATAAACCCACAATTCATCGGATCTCGGCAAACACATCGCAAAAGAGTATTACATTGAATAGATCTCCAAGAACATTTGAGGAGAACTTTGTAATGAGAACCAAAGAGAGAGAAGAAGCCATTGAGCTAATAACTATGGACCCGAAGGTCTGTGGTGAACTACTCACACATCAACGGAGAGGCTATGGTGTTGATGTAGAAGCCCTCCTAGATCGAATCCCCCTCCGGCAGATCACCGGAAAAGGTCCCCAGATGGGATCCCACGGGTATAGAAGGTTGCGGCGGTGGAAAAGTGGTTTTGTGGCTCTCCGGGATGTTTTCAGGGTATAAGAGTATATATAGGCGAAATAAGTAGGTTGGTGGAGCTCCGCGGGGCCCACGAGGGTGGGGGCGCGCCTACACCCCTGGGCACGCCCCTGCCTTGTGGAAGCTTCACGGACTTCCAGACTTGTACTCCAAGTCTCCAGGGTTGCGTTTGTTCCAAGAAAGATCCTCGCAAAGGTTTCTTTCCATTTGATATTCCTTTTCTGCAAAACACTGAAATAGGCAAAAAAACAGCAATTTGCACTGGGCCTTCGGTTAATAGGTTAGTCCCAAAAATAATATAAAAGTGCATATTAAAGGCCATTAAACATCCAAAACAGATAATATAATAGCATGGAACAATCAAAAATTATAGATATGTTGGAGACGTATCAAGCATCCCCAAGCTTAATTCCTGCTCGTCCTCAAGTAGGTAAATGATAAAAATAGAATTTTTGATGTGGAATGCTACCTAACATAATTTTCAATGTAATTCTCTTTATTGTGGCATGAATATTCAGATATGAAAGATTCAAGAAAAAAGTTTAATATTGACAGAAAAACAATAATACTTCAAGCATACTAACCAAGCAATTATGTCTTCTCAAAATTACATAGCCAAAGAAAGCTTATCCCTACAAAATCATATAGTTTGGTTGTTGGTGTCAAAACCGGCAGATCTCGGGTAGGGGGTCCCGAACTGTGTGTCTAAGGCGGATGGTAACACGAGGCAGGGGACACGATGTTTACCCAGGTTCGGGCCCTCTTGATGGAGGTAATACCCTACGTCCCGCTTGATTGATATTGATGATATGAGTATTACAAGAGTAGATCGACCACGAGATTGTAGAGGCTAAACCCTAGAAGCTAGCCTATGGTATGATTGTATATTGTCCTACGGACTAAACCCTCCGGTTTATATAGACACCAGAGGGGGCTAGGGTTACACAAAGTCGGTTACAAGGGAGGAGATCTACATATCTGTATTGCCAAGCTTGCCTTCCATGCCAAGGAAAGTCCCATCCGGACACGGGACGAAGTCTTTAATCTTGTATCTTCATAGTCCAATAGTCCAGCCAAAGGATATAGTCCAGCTGTCTGGAGACCCCCTAATCCAGGACTCCCTCAGCAGCCCCTGAACCAGGCTTCAATGACGATGAGTCCGGCGCGCAGATTTGTCTTCGACATTGCAAGGCGGGTTCCTCCCCCGAATACTCCATAGAAGATTTTGAACACAAGGATAGTGTCCGGCTCTGCAAAATAAGTTCCACATACCACCGGAGAGAGAATAATATTTCCACAAATCTAATCTGCTGACACGTTTTGACAGCATGACATCATGTCATGGCCCGATCATTATTCGAAACGTTTTTCTCAACCAGCACTGCACATATTGCGAGGCGGTTTTCTCGACACGTCTTGTTGAAGCAGAGATCGTGTCCCCTTATTACGGGATTCTCATCAATACGGACGTGGGTAACCCAATCGTGCCTGTTGGTATGACTCCTCGATTTTAGGCAAGTCCCAAATGGCCATGAGGAGGACGCTTGATATTCACCTTCTTTATAAAGAGGCCAAGGCCTATCATTTTTTCCCTCTCATGCTCAATTGAATCCTTCCGCCGCCTCGAGTTCTAACACCCAAGGCTCAGGTCAGGTGCTTCGGACCTTCAACCATGTCCGGATCCAACCTCCAAGGTTGGTGGATTCCTTCCTCTGTCACAGAGGAGGACATCAGGAAACTGAGAGAGGCCAGGTATCTGACCGCCGAAATCTCGCACAGGCTGCCCGCCCGAGGGCAGGTCATCCCCACTCCCGAACCCAACGAGAGTGTTGTGTTCATCCCTGACTTCCTCCGAGGGCTAGGCCTTGCTCTGGATCCCTTTGTTAGGGGGCTCATGTTCTATTATGGGCCGGATTTCCATGATCTGTCCCCGGATTCCCTCCTCCACATCTCATCGTTCATCGTCGTGTGTGAGGCCTTCCTCCGCATTACCCCACACTCCGGCCTATGGCTCAAGACCTTCAATGTGAAGCCGAAGATGATCGAGGGGCGGCATGCAGAGTGCGGAGGTGCTGTAACAAGCAAAAGCGCTGAGGCTCCATGGCCAGAGGGTTCCTTCCCGGAGGTGTCCAGCTTGTGGCAGCGGGAGTGGTTCTATATCACAGCTCCCCGGAGTTCCAAGTGGGTAGCCACCCCTGCCTTTCGCTCAGGCCCCCCACCACAACTGACGTCATGGATCAATAAGGGGCTGAACTGGGGGCCAGTGAATGATGTCTCGATATTGCAGAGTTGCATCCGATATCTCCTTGAGAGAGATGTCAGCCTGGTCTCGGTAATGCAAGTTATGCTAGTTCGTCGGGTCCCGCCTTGCAAACGTCGACCCCTCCGTATGTGGGAGTTCAACCCGGAAGGACCGCGAACTATTCAGCATTTCCTCGGCATGACGCTCGAAGAGATGTACAAATTGTTCTTCGGACCCCAAATAAAGTGTCTGGACACCACCGAGGATGCGGGTTTGAGCTATAATCGCCCTGATACCCATGTAAGTAATCCCATGGCCGAACACGCTATCTTTTTATTTATCATAACATCATTCTGAAAAGTTGCTCTTTGACCAGGACTGGATAACCAAGGCGAAGATGATTAGGTGTTTGCCCCCTGCTCGAGGGCCTGGCCAATCCCGTACTAGATAGAATGCTCGAGCCGGCGCCCTATCAGGCGCCCTCAGGGGAAGATAAAGGGGGAAATACAGAGGCTGAAAGCGGGCCTCACTCACTATTCGTCCAAACCGGGGGAATTAGCGCCTCCGCAAAGGAGGATAACCAGGGAGAAGAATCTGACATTCCCTCTCCCCAAGGAAGGAAGAGGAACACCTCTGAAGACCCGGAAACAAAGGTTTTCAAACGGGGGAAGAAATCTTCGCCAGAGGGTCCCGTCTTGGAGGGTACTCTTGCCGCATAGTGCCCGCAAGGGGATCAGCCCTCGACCGAGCTGTAAGTAAACAAAAAGTACTTAATAGTGAAAATATCCTACCTTACTTCTGAAGACAGTAACCAAAGCTTATATCTTGTAGTTCGGATCGTAGCCCTTCTCGACAGAGTTCGTCTTCGGGGGATCTTCTTCCGGAGATGATGGAGAGCGAAACACCTCCCCCTGCCACCCTGCCTCATGAGGCGGGTGACCCTGAAGTGTCGTCGCGGAGGGTTTCTCTTGATCCTCCAAGGCCAGAGGGTAATCCTTTGGCCACCCGGAGTCCTCAGTATTCGGCTCCTAAAGAGAGCAACAGAAAGAGTACGGAACCATATAGTGTGCGGTCGGATGCGCTGAAGGATCTTCTGGAGCAAGCGGCCATCTCAGAAGCGCATCGTATGCTAATGGGTACGGTAATTGAAAGGATTTCACCCGCTGAAAGCGGGTTGCATGAAGCTTTTATGAGCCTGCTAAAAGGCTTTGAGGTACGTGAAATAGTGTATGTTTTTGACAGTACCGCACACGCTAGGTGTGCCCTATGCAGATAGTAGCCCCTGAGACTCTAGTTGCCGTCGAAAACGGCAGCAAATAGAGGATCATAGTCCCAGGTAAAAACCAGACCGCCTTTATGTGCAGGTGGCTGAAGGTCCGGTGGCTAGCCGGACTGATGAGTTTGCCGAGCTAAAGCGGCAACTTGATGCGGCAGATGCCGACATCGTGCTTGTCAACAAGCGGCTTAACGAGGCACATGGTAAGTGACTTCTCTGGTGATCAACACATAGTAAGAGGAGCATGATGGCGGTATCTTAATATGTTGTGACTGCAGATGGAGCTGCCACCGTGGAGATCCTTCGGGCGGAGCTTGCCCGAGCCAAGGAACAAGCAAGAAATAGTGTTGCGGCCGCTCTAAAAGCGGTCGAAGAGCTGAGGGCCGAAAAGGTCGCGCATTGCCAGAGTAAGGAAAGAGAAGCCAAGATGGCCGTTGAGTTGAAAGATGTCGCTGGCCGTTACCAGCTTCTTGAAAAATAAAGCAGAGCGAAGGCGACGGACCTGGAGAAGGCCATGGTAGCAACCAAGGAAGCCCGCTCCAAAATCAGAGCGATGAAGGAGGAGCTACGTCAAGCTGCAAATATCGCGGCTGGGAAGCCCTTTTTGTTGCGGACTAAGTTCGGGGATCGGAAGTATGCTCCTCTTGATCAACTATGGAGTTCGGCAAACGCATACATGGATTTGGCAGCAAGTGCTGCTGATGCGGCCGAGTACTTCAAGGATCAAAGAGATCATGAAGTGGAAAAGCTGTTTTGGTCATAGTTCCATGCTCCAGTGTGGCCGCTGCTGTTGAATGAGCAAATGGCCGAGGGGGGCAAGCTCCATAGGTTGTTCGGACTTGCCATGAGGTCTGTTGTGGATCATCTGTGGCCGGAAGGGCCAAGGCCAAATAGTTACTTTACTTCAGTGCAACAATTCCTTGGTATTGTGCCGCACATCGACGCTATAAAGAGGTCGGCATGCATAGAGGGTGCGCGGATGGCACTTGCCCATGTCAAGACATACTGCGCAGATATGGAGGCCACCTCTATTGCAACACAGGGTTCGACCGTGGGCCGAGTAGCTGCCGAGCACTACTTTGAAGAGGTCCTGGAAGGCGCTCATTCAATAGAGGCGCGTTGCTCGAAGAATATTATGTTCTAGTGACATGTATTCCCATTGTAAAAACAATATCTTATTGAATTATGAAGGCTGTGTTTATACTTTTGCCTGGAAGTATTATGATGCCTCTTGTGCAGCCGTTTATGTATATATGTATATAACCTGAAAGTTTGCAGTCGTCGGCTTCAGCCCCCACGCATATAATGTGGGGGTGTTCACAAAAAACGCGTATTCACACTTGATCCAACGTCTTGGTCCGTTAAGGAGATGGTAGCGCAGTGAACGAGGCAATCAGACTATATTGCTTTAACACTTTCACTTAGCCATAGGAGTTTGACTGCGGGACTACTAGATAGCCCTTGGTACCTCCGCGGTCATCCGAATACGGGGCCCGTACGTACATGACCGGGAAACGACCCTTCGTTAATGCGGAGGAATCCCGAAGATTCCGCTAAATCATCGAGTAGTTGACCAGTCTTGCACTGTATCATGACAGTCAGTTTTCGGCTTTCTCTACTGAGGTGCTCATCCGAATGAACCAGGGCACAATCACAGTAGTTCTCCCAGTGCTACCTTAGCCGATATAATGGAACGTAAGGTACCAAAGCATGTGAGCCGGGCAAACCCAACATTTAACCAAAGGCATGATTCGGAGCTGATGCATATAAGGCCAAACTCGCGACGCCGAACACTCCCTAAGGTATTCGGTCTTTATAACATATGCTGGGCTGAACAATGCCCTTCATAATAAACCCCGAGTGTCCAGGTACGTGTAATGTCCTGACGTGGCCACATGCCAATAACGTCAGCATCCTTCTCGGTTGTATTGAGTATCCGGAGGATGTGAATAACAAGAGATAGTAAAAAAGGTTTACGCAGGGTCTTAATCTGAAAAGAAACTTTTGAGAAGGTCCCTGCTGCACGTCTGCGCCTGTATCTCCGTTGTGCCGTGTCCTGGACGGGTGTGGCACGATTGTCATCTATAAAAGAGAAGAACTTAGGTGAAAGTTGTCGTGCAAGAAAATTGGTTATTATCAATAAACCATTAAAATTCAAGATAAGTCAAGTTGAGCCGAGCTAGCCCTGATTACACGCGGGAAGCCCCTGGTACCGTTTATGAAGGTTTGGCCATCAAACCAATCTTATGGATTTGTAGTGATGCGCCGGACTCGTTTAACCGTGTCCGTGGTCTTGACGACCTACCATTTATTCTGGTTGGAAAGGCCGTCTAGTGCTCGGCTGTTAAAGTTGCTGCGCATTCTTCCGCACGTAGAGAACGCTCAATATTTCCACTAACTGTAATGGTGGCACGTGGACCGGGCATCTTAAGCTTGAGAGAAGCGTAATGTGGTACTACATTAAAACGAGCGAAAGCCGCTCTTCCGAGTAGTGCTTGGTAGCCACTTCGGAATGGAGCGATGTAGAAAGTTAACTTTTCGCTTCGGAAGCTGTCGGGAGAACTAAATACAACCTCTAGTAATAGAGAGCCCGTACAAGGGGCCTCTGGGCCTGGTATTACTCCCTTGAAGGTAGTATTGTTGTGGCTTATTTTTGTCGGGTCTATCCCCATTTTGCGGACTGTGTCCTGATATATCAGATTTAGACTACTGCCGCCGTCCATAAGGACTCATGTGGGGTGGTATCTGTTTATTATTGGGTCTAACACCAAGGAAGCCAATCCTTCATGCCATATGCTTGTCGTGTGATCCCCGCGATCAAAAGTGATCAGGCAGGCCAACCAGGGGTTGAACTTAGGGGTGACGGGCTCTATGGCGCGTATGTCTCAGAGTGCATGTTTGCTTCTCCTCTTCGTCACATGGATCATGTTTACTGTTTTAACCTCTAGTGGGAATTTTTTCTGTCCTCCAGTGCTTTGTTGGCGAGGTTCATCCTCGTCTTCGCTTGGTGTCTCCCCCCCCCTTATGTTTGGCGTTTAGCTTACCGGCCTGCTTGAAGACCCAGCATTCTCTGTGGGTGTGGTTTGCAGGCTTATCAGGGGTGCCATGAATCTGACATTGTTTGTCAAGAATCATGTTTAGGCCGGACGGTCCATCTCTGCTGCCTTTGAAAGGCTTTTTCCGCTGACCTGGCCGAGAGCCCCTGAATCCAGTGTTGACCGCCTTATTATCTGGGATGTCTTCTTTATTTCGACGCTTGTTTTTTCTGCATCGTGGTTTTGCATTGCCATCCTTGACTTCGGATGTGCTTGGGTCGCTGGTGCTACTGCGGGCTAACCAGCTATCTTCGCCTACGCAAAAGCGGGTCATGAGGCTTGTCAGGGCTGCCATTGTTCTCGATTTTTCTTGGCCGAGGTGTCTGGAGAGCCATTCGTCTCGGACGCTGTGCTTGAAATCTGCTAAGGCTTCGGCGTCCGGACAGTCGACGATTTGGTTGTTCTGAGTGAGAAACCTGTTCCAAAGCTTTCGGGCTGACTCTCCGGGCTGTTGAATTATATGACTTAAATCGTCTGCATCCGGAGTCGGACATAGGTCCCTTGAAAATTAGCCCGAAAAGCATCCTCAAGCTCCTCCCAACTTCCAATTGAATTTTCGGGGAGGCTTTTCATCCAGTGCCGAGCTGGTCCTTTAAGCTTGAGGGGCAAGTACTTGATGGCATGGAGATTGTCTCCACGAGCCATGTGGATGTGGAGGATAAAGTCCTCAGTCCAGACCCTAGGGTATGTGGTCCCGTTGTATGCCTCTATGTTCACTGGTTTGAATCCTTATGAGAATTCATGGTCCAGCACCTCATCGGTGAAACATAGGGGGTGTGCGGCACCCCTGTATTTGGGTGTATCATGGCGTTTGGATGGTTGTAGAATTCAATTTTTATTTTGTGCCAGAGCATGCTTCCTAGATCCATAGATGGATCTGGTCATACTGGATTTTTGGCGCAAGTTTTCACGTAGATCGTATGTTGACTTCTATGTGACCTTGTTAGCCGATCTATCGCTGTCGCAAGGTGGTTGATCTGGCCGGTTGGCCGTATTATTTTTCGGCTGTGTGGGCTCTAAGGCCTCATCGCCGAATTCTGGTAATAGCTTGCGCTTTGGATAGCTCTTTGTGTGGTAACTTCCACCATACTTTTCTTCGTTGTCGAGCACTTTGTTCCACCTGCTGTTGAGCGTATTTTGGGCGGCCTTAAGCCTTTGCTTCTGCTTCTTCAGACTCCTCATTGTGGCAATAAGCCTTTTGCGGAGGTTCTCTTGCTCCAAGTGCTTTTCCAGGATGATGTGTGCATCTTCGTCCGGACTGTTTTCCTCCCTAGAGGGAGTTTGATGAGGTTTATCCTCGGCATCGCTGTGTTCGGATGTCGGATCCGTACTGTGTTCGCCGTTTGCAGCTTCATCGTGCTCTGCCGTCGGGGCAATGAGGTCTTCGTTTCCTCTGGAGTCGACTGGAGGATTATTTTCCTCACAAAGGTTTCGTTCCGTTTGATATTCCTTTTCTGCGAAACACTGAAATAGGCAAAAAACAACAATTTGCACTGGGCCTTCAGTTAATAGGTTAGTCCCAGAAATAATATAAAAGTGCATATTAAAGGCCATTAAACATCCAAAATAGATAATATAATAGCATGGAACAATCAAAAATTATAGATACGTTGGAGACGTATCAAGCATCCCCAAGCTTAATTCCTGCTCGTCCTCGAGTAGGTAAATGATAAAACCAGAATTTTTGATGTGGAATGCTACCTAACATAATTTTCAATGTAATTCTCTTTATTGTGGCATGAATATTCGGATCTGAAAGATTCAAGACAAAAGTTTAATATTGACAGAAAAACAATAATACTTCAAGCATACTAACCAAGCAATTATGTCTTCTCAAAATTACATAGCCAAAGAAAGCTTATCCCTACAAAATCATATAGTTTGGTTGTTGTTGTCAAAACCGGCAGATCTCGGGTAGGGGGTCCCAAACTGTGTGTGTAAGGCGGATGGTAACAGGAGGCAGGGGACACGATGTTTACCCAGGTTCGGGCCCTCTTGATGGAGGTAATACCCTACACCCCACTTGATTGATATTGATGATATGAGTATTACAAGAGTAGATCTACCACGAGATCGTAGAGGCTAAACCCTAGAAGCTAGCCTATGGTATGATTGTATATTGTCCTACGGACTAAACCCTCCGGTTTATAAAGACACCGGAGGGGGCTAGGGTTACACAAAGTCGGTTACAAGGGAGGAGATCTACATATCTGTATTGCCAAGCTTGCCTTCCACACCAAGGAAAGTCCCATCAGGACACGGGACAGAGACTTTAATCTTGTATCTTCATAGTCCAATAGTCCGGCCAAAGGATATAGTCCGGCTGTCCGGAGACCCCCTAATCCAGGACTCCCTCATTGGCCATGCTTCATTTTCGTCACACGAAATGATCCTCTCATGCACAACCCCGATCACAAGCCAAGCAATTGTTTCATACTTTAGTATTCTCAAAAAAATTCAACTTTCACGCAATACATGAGCGCGAGCCATGGACATAGCACTATGGGTGGAATAGAATATGATGATGGAGGTTGTGTGGAGAAGACAAAAAAGGAGAAAGTCTCACATTGACGCGACTAATCAACGGGCTATGGAGATGCCCATCAATTGATGTCAATGCGAGGAGTAGGGATTGCCATGCAACAGATGCACTAGAGCTATAAATGTATGAAAGATCAACAAAAGAAACTAAGTGGGTGTGCATCCAACTTGCTTGCTCACGAAGACCTAGGGCACTTTGAGGAAGCCCATTGTTGGAATATACAAGCCAAGTTCTATAATGAAAATTCCCACTAGTATATGAAAGTGACAAAATAAGAGACTCTCTATCATGAAGATCATGGTGCTACTTTGAAGCACAAGTGTGAAAAAAGGATAGTAACATTGCCCTTTCTCTCTTTTTCTCTCATTTTTTTCTTCCCCTTTTTTTGGGCCTTCTCTTTTTTTATTTGGCCTTTCTCTCTTTTTTTCCTCACATGGGACAATGCTCTAATAATGATGATCATCACACTTCTATTTATTTACAACTTGGTACTAGAACAAAATATGACTCTATATGAATGCCTCCGGTGGTGTATCGGGATGTGCGATGATTCAAGAGTGACATGTATAAAAAATTATGAGTGGTGGCTTTGCCACAAATACGATGTCAACTACATGATCATGCAAGGCAATATGACAATGATGGAGCGTGTCATAAAAATGGAATGGTGGAAAGTTGCATGGCATATGTCTCGGAATGGCTATGGAAATGCCATAATAGGTAGGTATGGTGGCTGTTTTGAGGAAGATATAAGGAGGTTTATGTGTGAAAGAGCATATCATATCACGGGGTTTGGATGCACCGGCGAAGTTTGCACCAAATCTCGAGGTGAGAAAGGGCAATTCACGGTACCGAAGAGGCTAGCAATGATGGAAGGGTGAGAGTGTGTATAACCCATGGACTCAACATTAGTCATAAAGAACTCACATACTTATTGCAAAAATCTACAAGTCATAAAAAACAAGCACTACGCGCATGCACCTAGGGGGATAGATTGGTAGGAAAAGACCATCGCTCATCCCCGACCGTCACTCATAAGGAAGGCAATCAAAGAACACCTCATGCTTCAAATTTGTCACACAACGGTTACCATACGTGCATGCTACAGGACTTGCAAACCTCAACACAAGTATTAACCAATTTCAAAATTAGTTAACTAGCATGACTCTAATATCACTATCTTCATATTTCAAAACAATTGTCAAGTATCAAACTTCTCATAGTATTCAATGCACTCTATATGGAAGTTTTTATTGTAGCCATCTTGGATGCCTATCATATTAGGACTAATTTTATAGCCAAAGAAAATTACCATGTTGTTCTAAAAGACTCTCAAAATAATATAAGTGAAGCATGAGAGATCAATAATTTATATAAAATGAAACCACCATTGTGCTCTAAAAAGATATAAGTGAAGCACTAGAGCAAAATTATCTAGCTCAAAAGATATAAGTGAAGCACATAAACCTCCTCATCGAATCTTTACCCAAAAACTTGAAAACTTCACAACACAAAACTCAAGAGAAAATCTCATGAGCTCCACTAGTATAAGAAAATAAATCACCACTTCAAGGTACTGTAATGAACTCATTCTTTATTTATATTCATGCTAAAACTACTGTATTCCAACTTCTATATGGTTCGTACCCCCCGATACTAGCCATAGATTCATCAAAATAAGCAAACAACACACGAAAAACAGAATCTGTCAAAAACAGAACAGTCTGTAACAATCTGGAGGTTTCGAATACTTCTGTAACTCCAAAACTTCTGAAAAATTAGGACTACCTCAATAATTTGTATATTTATCTACTTCAGTTGGAATCAGTGTTTTATCGCTCTCTGGTAAAAAATGAAAATTATTCTCGTGAGCACATAGTTTCTGTTTTTTCAGCAAGATCAAACAACAATCACCCAAGAAGATCCTAAAGGCTTTACTTGGCACAAACACTAATTAAAACATAAAAAACACAATCATAACAGAGGATAGATGATTTATTTATTACTAACAGGAACAAAAAGCAAGGAACAAAAATAAAATTGGGTTGCCTCCCAACAAGCGCTATCGTTTAACGCCCCTAGCTAGGCATTAAAACAAGAATAGATCTAGGTGTTGCCATGATAATGATAAGGCAAATCGCGAAAACTCATCTCATACTCCCTAAGTTCAGCAGCAAGTTTTCTTTGTGGCAAGCAAAAGTAATCGAAAGGGCTAAATTTAATGGGACAAAAGTCCCCAAGATCAAGCTCGAGAGGTATTGGTTCCTCCTTTGGCCCCTCATATTGCACAACCAATTCATCATTATAAGCATTCTTTTGGCAAAAAGTAATGAGCCTTTGTTCAAGGGAAAAACCTAACCCATTGTTCTATATACCAAGGTTATCATTAAGTCCAGAAATCATGTCAACTAGAACATCGGTACGAACCTTCTTTCTAAGGTTTTCATTAAAAGCAACATGATCTAAAGATCATAAGCGCATTATGTCTTCTTGATAAAAAAGGATTGCTTCTATGGGAGGACGGCCGGCATCATAAGCGGAAAATTTTTGTTGGCCTCTTTTATTATAAATATGAACTCATGAGCTAAAAAGATGGTAGCTGCTCGCTTAACAGAAGAATGCTCAATATTGGAAAATTCTAGAAAAATCCTCTCTATGCAAGGATGCATGTGGATAAATTGTCTTTCGAGTTCAACCACGAGCAAAGATATAGCATCTGCAAGACTACTAGTTTTATGGAGAATAGACCCGCCCATAGTGGGCAAAGCATCGGCGCAAGTAAATAAATCTTGAATAACTCCTTTTCCAATAATATTACCACTACCAATCCGAAACTTTTTAGTGTGTAAAATAGTAGGTTCTTCATGAGGATAATCAAAAGCATCAACGTTTCCCCCATCGTTACTACTACCCTTTTCAATGATAACCTCCCCAGTTTCAAACATGATGGCAACAAATCGCACTAAGAACGAACACACAAGAGGCAAGCGAAAAGAGACGAACGAAAAAGGACGAATAAAATGGTAAAGGTGAAGTGGGGGAGAGGAAAATGAGAGGCAAATGGCAAATAATGTAATGCAAGGGAGAATAGTTTGTGATGGGTACTTGGTATGTCTTGACTTGAGCGTAGATCTCCCCGGCAACGGTGCCAGAAATCCTTCTTGCTACCTCTTGAGCATGCGTTGGTTTTCCCTTGAAGAGGAAAGGGTGATGCAACAAAGTAGCGTAAGTATTTCCCTCGGTTTTTGAGAACCAAGGTATCAATCCAGTAGGAGACTACATGCAAGTCGCCTAGTACCTGCACAAACAATCAAGAACCTTGCAACCAACGCGATAAAGGGGTTGTCAATCCCTTCACGGCCACTTGCAAAAGTGAGATCTGATAAAGATAATAAGATAAATATTTTTGGTATTTTTGTATAGATTGGAAATAAATATTTCAAAATAAATAGTAAACTAGAATTATAGATCAAAAAATTATATGATATAAAGTAGACCCGGGGGCCATAGGTTTCACTAGTGGCTTCTCTCATGATAGCATATATTACGGTGGGTGAACAAATTACTGCCGAGCAATTGATAGAAAAGCGCATAGTTATGATGATACCTAAGGCAATGATCATGAATATAGGCATCACGTCTGTGTCAAGTAGACCGAAACGATTCTGCATCTACTACTATTACTCCACACATCGACCGCTATCCAGCATGCATCTAGAGTATTAAGTTCATAAGAACAGAGTAACGCATTAGGCAAGATGACATGATGTAGAGGGATAAACTCAAGCAATATTATATAACCGCCATCTTTTTATCCTCGATGGCAACAATACAATACGTGCCTTGCTGCCCCTACTGTCACTGGGAAAGGACACCGCAAGGTTGAACCCAAAGCTAAGCACTTCTCCCATTGCAAGAAAGATCAATCTAGTAGGCCAAACTAAACCAATAATTTGAAGAGACTTGCAAAGATATCAAATCATACATATAAGAATTCAGAGAAGAACCAAATAATAATCATAGATAATCAAATTCATAAACCCACAATTCATCGGATCTCGGCAAACACACCGCAAAAGAGTATTATATCGAATAGATCTCCAAGAACATTTGAGGAGAACTTTGTAATGAGAACCAAAGAGAGAGAGAAGAAGCCATTGAGCTAATAACTATGGACCCGAAGGTCTGTGGTGAACTACTCACACATCAACAGAGAGGCTATGGTGTTGATGTAGAAGCCCTCCTAGATCGAATCCCCCTCCGGCAGATCACCGGAAAAGGTCCCCAGATGGGATCCCACGGGTATAGAAGGTTGCGGCGGTGGAAAAGTGGTTTTGTGGCTCTCCGGGATGTTTTCAGGGTATAAGAGTATATATAGGCGAAAGAAGTATGCCAGTGGAGCTCCGTGGAGCCTACGAGGGTGGGGGCGCACCTACCCCCCTGGGCGCGCCCCCTGCCTCGTGGAAGCTTCGCGGACTTCCGGACTTGTACTCCAAGTCTCTAGGGTTGCGTTTGTTCCAAGAAAGATCCGTGCGAAGGTTCCGTTTGGATTCCGTTTGATATTCCTTTTCTGCGAGACACTGAAATAGGCAAAAAAATTGCAATTTGCATTGGGCCTTTGGTTAATAGGTTAGTCCCGAAAATAACATAAAAGTGCATATTAAAGCCCATTAAACATCCAAAACAGATAATATAAAAGCATGGAACAATCAAAAATTATAGATAGGTTGGAGATGTATCAGGTTCATCATTGCAGAGAGACCGATCGACCAGTATATATGTACATACACGTTCAAGACTAGACAGACAATGCTACGTACGCTTCACCGGGTGGGTCCCAGCTATTAGGGATCATAAGGACGCATTTCCTTACGTGCGAATATATAGCTGCTAGGTCCCAGCTGTCAGGGGAGGAATCATTTTATTTTCGTGTAACATGGAAGCAGTTCCTTGCAAGCGAAGATATAGATGGTGGGTCCATCTTTCAGCCTCACCTCGTACAGTTCTCTTCTGATGGCTGTCGTTCGTTGACCATGTTCACCACGCCATGCGAAGAGCAACAAGGCGGTGGACGACGGCAAGTCCTAGGAAGGGAACAATGCGGGGACAGGGAAGATGCGGCAGTGGATGCCCATGCAAAGGGGAGTATGAGGGTTTACTGGTTCGGCTGTGGTGCGAGGCTACCGTCACCAGCAATGGGAGTAGTGTGGGGTGGTGAGGCCTGCGACATAGCTGGGAACGAGAGGCAGTAGCGGGCGGTCCCGCTGGCGCTAGTTTGGGAAGCCGGAGCAAGAAGATCGGAGATTGAAGAGGTATCACGACTGTTGGATTAACAACCAACGGTCACAACTTCTAGAATCGTTTGTCGACTAAGTTGATAAAGCCCTACAAACGCGTCAACTTAGTAGACCCACAAGTCAGCCTCGAAATTTGGTGGGTCCCATGTGTCATTTGGAGGATTAGTTTTTTTCACATAATAAGGAGGCGCTTCCTTCCGTGCGAAGATATAGTTTGTGGGTCCCAACAATCAGGGGGACAATCATTTTTTTGCTTAATAAGGAGTCATTTTCTTGCGTGCAGCCATGGACGATGTGGGTCCCTACTATCAGCCTCTCCATGTACATCCCTCTTCCAATGGATGTCGTTTGTTGACCATGTTGACCACGTCGCGCCAAGAGCATCGACGCAGTGGATGACTATGACGCCCGGGAAGGGAATGACCCAAAGCCGGCAAAGCCACAACAGTGGATGCCCACACTAAGGTGAGTACGAGGGCTGACTTGTTCGGCTGCGGGGTGAGGCTGTCGTCACGGAAAATAACAGGAGGTGCGGGTGGGTAGAGGGATGGCCCGGCCAGCGATGGGAGTATGGTGGGCCGATGAGGCCTGCACGGCAGCACAACTTGCCATGGGAGGAGGGAGCGGGCAGTCTCCTCGGTGCTGGTTTGGGTGGCTGGAGCAGGAAGATCGGAGATTGAAGAAGCACGACGGTTGTTCGATGGACATCCAACAATCACTGCTCTCGTGTGTTGACTGCTACTTGTGAGCTGCGTTGGGATTTCCCCAAAGAGGACAAAATATGCAGTACAGTAGAGATAAGTATTTTCCTCAGTTATGAAACCAAGATTATCAATCGAGTAGGAGAACCAGGCAACACTATGTAAACAGCACCTGCACACAAAAAGAAAATACTTGCAACCCAACGCGTAGAGAGGTTGTCAATCCTGTCATGGGATTGTCACGGCTGATGTCCTAGTGTGAGGACTTAGTTGTGGAGCCATCGCAACTAGGTTAGCTTAAAGGGGTTAAGCGGGACAAAGGACACAGGGAGTTTATACTGGTTTGGCCCCTTGCGGTGAAGGTAAAAGCCTAATCCAGTTTGAGCTGGTATTGCTTATGTCTCGATTACCACTGAGCAAATATGCTTGGCCTAGCTTTCGATCTCTTGTCTCTTGCCCTAAGTTGTCGCTGGGTTGTCTCTTTATATACACAGGTTGACGCCCGATGGCTTACAGAGTCCCTGGAGGCTCATAAACAACGTGTCTGGCTCGGTGACTAACTATATATGCCTTACAATACAAGTTATGCTCATATGGCGGTTTACACCTATAGGCCTTAAGCCACCTTTGGGCTTTGGGCTCTTCATAAGTCATCCTCATGAACCGCCATCTTTGATTCCTTCATGGGCTTTGTCTTGTGAGTCGCCATGAGTTAACCCGGCCCCTCCTGGGTGGGTTAACTCAGTAGTTATATCCCCAACATTAGGCCCCAGGTTGATTTGAACCTTATTCACATCAATCTTCAACACTTAGAAAAATTCCTTCTTCATTACCTTCATGAGAATTTGTAACTCGCTGTGACATCATCCTCTGGAATCTTGATAACCCCCCGTGACGTCACTTGTCATTAATTTTACACAAAGCCAAAATCTTTAATGTATCTCCTCCTTTTTAATGAATCTCTGAAAATCGAGGCATCTATACTGTCACATATCTGTTTTTGGTCTCCTCGATTCCCGTGCTTGTCACTTATCCATTTGCCTTATAAATAAAGCTGGGGGTTTCTTTAACTATCCCACCCGTGCCTCTTCGTCTATCTTCTTCTTCGCGACACCCTAGCACACGAGCTCCGCCGTCGTCGTCAACCTTCACCTCTGCTCCAAGAATGGCTACTGCATCAACCTGTTCGGACCAGATCTCATCCACGCACCTCTGCCGCTCAATGGCCCTGGTAAGTTCTTCTTCCTCCCCTCATAGATCCGTTAGGGTTTTAACGAGGTTCATCGAAGGTCGTTCTTGTTCTTGGTCGTAGGAGTTTTGATTCACCCTTGCTACTCCTCCTACACCTCGGCAACCTTTAGCAATCCCTTTTACTATTTAGAATATCTCCTTTGTAGATAAAAATCGATCTGCACCCATGAACTGTTCCAGCACTGGTACTTTTAGGTCTGCATATTTTTGTATTTAACTAAAGTGCGCTAGATCTGAAATTATAGCATCAATCTGTAAAAACTGTTTTTCTGAACACTTAGCCATTTTCTTCATCCGTAGATCTGCTCTTTCAAAATTGATATAAGCGGCTTAACTCAAAAAATAGTAACCTGCCAGGTATCATTAGTCCCCTCTTAAGCCACCAATAGTTCTTCGGTAATCTTGAAATATCAATCTCCGGCTTAATACCTAGTCGTGCTTCATTGTTATTTTCCCTTTAACTGTAAGCCGACTTATCCATGTAACCTTAAACCGGCATAATATTCTTTCAGAAATGGCTAAGACATATACTTCTTGCAATTGGGCCAAATCCCGGATTACTGAGGAAGATCTGAACAATCATGTCGCCATTGGCGCCTTAGCCAAAAAGGAGGATATCCACTCCTGGTGATGAAGTCCTTCCTCAACCCAAAAATGGAGAAGTAACTGTTTTTACTGATCACTTGGATCGAGGGTTCAGCCCTCCCGGCTCAAAGATTTTTTGTGGTGTGCTTCATTTCCTCCAACTGCACCCCAAGACATTGGACCCAACTCTGTGTCTAACCTTTGCAATTTTCAAGTATTCTGTGAAGCCTATCTTCAAGAGGAACCCACGGTTGATCTATTTAGGGAATTCTATTATTTAAACCGCCAAACTGAATTTGTTGATGGGCCATGCCAAGAACTTGGCGGAGTCATTATTCAGAAGAGGAAAGATGTCAGTTTTCCTCATGCCAAGCTGCATAGCCATCCCAAAGATTGGAACTAGACATGGTTCTATGTTAGAGACACATCCCCAGCTGGTGAGAATCCTTTGCCGGGTTACCGCGAGCACCGGCTTAACAACAACCATCCACTTCCCCAACATTTTGGTGTAAAGCAATGGGCCAAGTATGCACCTGCCTTCTCAAAACTCAGAGCCTTTATGGCCAACGGCTTAACTGGCGTCGATTTTTTCCGGTGTTGGCTGTCTTGGAGTATCTTGCCATTAAGTTGTCGCCCCGGCTTAATGTGAGAATATACTGGTGATGTTAAAGATCCTCAACGCCATTTTGATATTTAGTTATCTGAGGCATAAGTTACTGAAGCCACCAAAAAGTTGTTGAATGAACCTACAAAAGAGTGCAGCAAAACTGGACTTAGTCCCTTCTGCACTGTCAACCAGCCACCAGCCATAAGAATTTCCCAACTCGTACATAATCCATATTCTTAATATCCTCTTGTAATCTTTCCAATTTTTAACAGGCCGATGATCCATTTTGGAAGAGGAAACCGCAGGATAAGCTGGCCAAAGCACCTCGTGCCAAGAACAAGGTCAACAAGAAGCCTACCAAAAAGAAAACCGATGAGTCTGACGAGTCAAACATTGATGATGAAGATGATAATCATGAGTAAGAGGTAGAACTTTATTCACTTGGGTCCTTTTTCATACATCTTATTGACAATAATTGTTATCAAAACGACGCAGAGGCTAGCCGGGCAGGTGACGCTAAGGTAATTATTCTTTCCTCCGGCTCGGATTCTCTGCCAACACAGAAAACACGTCAAGCAAGACGGAAAGTAAGATTTTCTCACCCTCTAGCTTACTTGGATCCAAACTTTCTTTTGAAGAAACAGCAACATGAAGCTCGCCGCACGATCCGGCATAGCGGCAACGTGATTACTTCTTCTGGGTTACCAAACTCCCCGCCTCGCAAACACCGTCCAGAGGTCTTACATATTTCTGACATACTTTACCCCAAAGCAGGTTATTTTCGACAACCTCTTAACCCGTCTGATTCAAACTATCAGGGGACTTCCCATTCCTCCTCTGGCGAGTCAATAGGAACACAAATTCCAGCTTTCAAGACTGTACCTGGGTAAGTTCATTTCCAATTATTCCGACTTGCATACTTGGTCATCCTCTTGACTTCCATTTATTGTTTATTTTTCAAAGACCAAGCGAAGCCCAGCTGTCGGATCTCGGGTTCGGGCAAAACCCTCAAGGTTCGAACACTGCGGTGCACGCGAAGATCTCCCCCTACCGGTCCACATCCTAGCTTCGCTAAGATCTCAAGGGAAAACTCGACGAACTCGCAACACAAAGGACACAAGATTTATACTGGTTCAGGCCACCGTTGTGGTTTAATACCCTAGTCCAGTGTGGTGTGGTGGATTGCCTCTTGGGCTAAGGATGAACAGTACAAGGGGAAGAACAGCCTCCTGAGGAGAGGTGTTCTTGTGCTTGGTGAAATTGTTGTTGTTCGGATCTCATCCCCTAGCTATGGTGGTGGCTAGTCCTATTTATAGAGGTCCTAGTCCTTTCCCCAACTATTGAGCGGGAAGGGAGCCAACAACGGCTAATTTGAAAGGGGACAGCTAGTACAGCTTATCATGACAAAAGCTGTCTTCACCTGCAAAAGGCTCTGGTGGTGACGCCGCCTTGGGCTCCATGGTGACCTCCGTCTTGCTGTCATGCTGGTCATGGTCTCGTTGCACTGATATGGAAACCTTTGCTTGACGCTTTAGTACTCCACGCCTGCGCTTGCTTCCTTAGCAACAAAGAGGAAACAAGGACACTGTGCGCGTTGGAGCCCGCATGGTGCCCACCTGATCATGATCGTCATGGCTCACGTCATTGGAACATCGCAAGGTTTGCCTTTCCTTGAACTCTCCGCCCCTCGCGAGCTAGCCTGGTGAGGGTACTCCCGAGGAGGTCTTGTGTCTTCCGCCTCGCGAGGCTTGGCCCCTCGCGAGGGTCTTGAGTGCTTGTTCATGAAGATGGGCCTTACGGGACCGCTCGCAGCGCCACGCCGTGGGCCATAGGCAGGCAAGTCTGGGGACCCCTATTCCCAAAACGCCGACAGTAGCCCCTGGGCCCAAGGCGCGCTCGGGCTTGGCTTCGAGGAGAAGCCAAAGGTCAACTGCGGAGCGTCGCGGGCCCCAATAGCCTGCGGCCTTGGTGGAGCATGGCGATTGATTGGGCGTGGGCGTCTCCGCTTCCCCATGCTTCCTCGGCAACTGCCCGACTTGATAAGTCCCTTTGACATGCAAGGAAAAAACCATCATTACCTGTGATCGTGGGGGCCACTGGTTGGCTTTCTCCTGGTATAAATGGGAGGGGGCGGAGCCCCCGTCGCCCATCTCTTCCCATTTCGCTTGCTTCTCCCCCCTCACACCATTGCCGACACCAATGGCGCCCATCCGAAGGTTTTCCGCAGCGGTGAAAGGAAAGACTCCCCTCGAAGGGCTGGTACCGCGACCGCTGAAGAAGAGGCCGGCCCACCGCCGCGACGAGGCGACGATGCAGGTGGTGACGAGGCCTTGGTGCGAGCGGCCTCCTCCCGGGTATCCGTTACCCCTGTACGCCCAAGCCGGGAGCTCAGGAGGGATAGGCCACGAGCATCGGTGCACGCGCCGTGGCCATGGTCGCCGTGCCGTGGTGGCGCGCGTCGCCACCCCTGGAGTCCACGCCATAGACTCCTCGCACGGGCTCGTGCTGTGGGCGGTGATGCCCCCGAGCACTTGGATCCGCTTCCCTTCGTTCTTCTCAGCCGAGATGCCACCGAGGGGGCCCCTCGAGCTTTGGCTACAGCACGCCGACTGCGACACACCGGCGACTGGAGCGGAGGTTGAGGCTGTCTCCTCGGGGAAGATCTTCATGACCAGAGGCTGGGGTGAGGTCGCCCGAGTGTGTCATGCGGAGGGCGCCCTTGCGATCCACTTCACGTACGACGGTGCCTCCATGCTTCTCTTCAAGGTCTTCGACGCAGAAGGCGGCCGTCTGGAGTGTTGCCCCAGGTGGGGTCATTAGGCTGGTGCCATAGCTGGGGCAGGGTCTGCTGCCCGCGTCGCCAGCGGATCCTCTAGTAGCAGTGGAGACACTTGGGACTCCATCAATTCTCTCGAGCTCTACGAGACCCCAGAGACGAGCGACGATAGTTACGTGCCCCCAAGCTCTCTCCGAGCCCGGAGCAGGGATGTAGCGTCAGGCCGCCGCCGCCACTGATCTGGATGAGGTTGGCGCCGGCCTGTGGTGGCCCACTGTTGATGATGGCGTCATCCACGGGGGCACGTGTAGTTAGGATTCCCTAAGTTCTTGCCTTTTGTTCCCTGTGAGGAATCAAGAAATGCCCCGTGGGGGTGGGTAAAGGTTTTGTAATGCCTCTTGTCAATATTGTCCTTATTATGAACTTACGTGACCGTGAGTCCTACTTCAGCTCGGTCTCCCTTCCGACCTCGCGACGACTTGGCGCTCTACACTAACAAGTCCTGGTCCCCAGGCAGGCTGCAGCGGTCGCTGGTATGCCAGGTCGCATGCCGTGGTCAAGGCCAGGAGGTGAGCAGCCCGAGGTCCAGTAAGAGTTCTTGAGACGCGATGCTCAGGAGGTCCCCTTTAGCGCTCAAGCAGCCGTCGAGTGGTAAGAAAGGGGGGTGACATTGCTGCAGCAGGGCTGCGATTAGTATGGTTCTTAGTCCTTAGCGGTTTAGCCAACCCGGGCTCGGGACTTATCTTTACGGTCCGAAGTTGATTCCTCATGATGGGCCAAATTCGTGCATTGGCGTCCGAAGCATAGCTAAGCCAGGCCCATGCGAGCCTCCCCTTCTCCATGCTCTCATTCATGATATGCGTCCTCAGGTTCCGGCCCTCGAGCTAGCTCAGCTGCCGCTGGTATGCCAGGTCACGTGCCATGGTCAAGGCCAGGTGGTGAGGGCTGGAGAGCCAGTAAGAGATCCTAAGTCGCGATGCTCAGGAACCCCCCCCTTTAATGCGCAAGCGGATTGCATGGGAGAAGAGGGAGCTCGCGGTCCCGCCTGTCGTCCCCTTCAGGAGATTCCTGCAAGTCAGCACAAGGAGAGACACAGTTTTCCATTATGGTTGCCGGTCCGCCGCTGGTCGCTCCGCGAGGAGATGAAGGCACTGAGGGCCTAGTGAGGTGACGTGCGCGGGGCATGCCACGCGCCAGAGCTCGACCACTCAGGTTTGTCGACGTTGCAAGGACAGACCCGAGCACAAGCATTGTGCCAGCGTGTGTAGCCCCCGTGGCGGGTGAGAATCAAGCAGGTGATGGTCATAGGTAGATTAAGCATGGAAAGCAAACTGGCTTAGGCAAATGCAGGGAAGATACATGCCACTGGGTCAGGCCCGAGTGGCCTGGGGATGATGCAGCCTAAGGGGCGCCCCCATCGAGGTAAGATAAAGACATAAAAAGGCGTACATGCCACGGGGACGGACCCACGTGGCCTGGGAATGATGCAGCCCTTAGGCCGCTCCTAGCTAAATATACTCGGAAAATGTCACCTGGTTCCGTTGATGAAGGGGTGTTGAGGCAGCTGAAGGTACGTGGCGAAGGGGTTGCCCCTCATGAGCCACCGGGGCCCTGAGCCTCGGGAGGCTTTGGGGGTCCAGGCGGTTCCTTGAGGACTGTCTCCATCTCCGTCAGGACGGCGCGGTGCCTGGCCTCCTGACCTACCATGATGCTCCATAGGTTGCACTGGAAGGCAGAAGTCACGCTCGACAGGCCGAACGACATACGAACGTAGCTATGAGGTGGACCTTCGCAGCGCTCTACACGCGAAGGCCAGAAGCGCTCCTGAGATGCGGCTCGGTTGAGCCCTGGTATGTCGATGCAGACGCGCAGCTCACCACCCTCGCCTTGGTGGGGAGCAACGCCAGGTGGGCGGCGGTTGCCGTGTATTTCTCTTGCTTCCTGACGCTCCTGAGATACCTAGGTGATGAACTCCTGAGCGCCAGGCGCTCCTTGCCCAGTGTCCTCCTGAGGGAGACGTGCCGCGAAACACGCCTCCAAGTGGTGCCCGAGCGCCACCCTGGTGACGTTGGCAAGGTCTGAGGCCCTCCAAAAGAGAGCCCCCGAGCTCTGCCCGAGGAGGGCGCTGGGCGTGTCTTCCTATGCGACAGAGGGAGGCGCCCCAGGTGCGGGCGCTGATCCTGACGAGGTGCCACTTGCAGCGCTGCCCTTCTGAGGTCCGGCATAGAGTAGCTACTTCTTCTTCTTGGGGAAGACCTCAGGAGGGTACCGAGCTGCATTATTGCCAGGGTTATTGATTGACACTGCTTGGAAGGCGCACTCAAGGGAGCACATCGCATCTCTTTATTCACAGGGGACTGTGATGATCCCGCCGCTTCCTGGCATCTTGAGGACGTTGTAGCCGTGGTGCGTTACGGCCATGAACTTGGCCAGGGCCGAATACTCGAGGATGGCATTGTATGGCAGACGGATGTGGGTGACGTCGAAGTCGATGAGCTCAGAGCGGTAGTTGTCGCACTGTCGAAGGTGACGGGGAGGCGGACCTGCCCGATCGGGGTGGTGGAGCCATCGGCCACTCCTGAGAAAGGCTTGGTGGGCTGAAGCTGATCATATGGCACTTGGAGGTTGTCGAATGTGTCGACGGACAGGACATTGTGCCCTGCGCCGCCATCGATTAGAGTCTTAGTAACTTGCACGTTGCTAATGACTAATGAATAGAGCATCAGGAGGGCCCCGGCGGTAGCCGCGCACTTGAGTTGATCTGCCGAGCTGAACGTGATGGCGCACTTGGATCATATGAGCGAGCATGTGGCCTCGAGCTTGGAAGGACTGCATTCACTTCACGAGCGAACTGTTTGAAGATAACCTGTGAGGCTAGGGCTTGAGCTCCGCCCAAGATGCAGGCGATGGCACGCGGCTCTTGGAAGCCCCTAGCCCCCTCGTCCTGATGGTGGTCGTCATTCCTTCTTGGTGGTGGCGGTAGTGGAGGGAGAGTGGCGTTGCCCTGAGGACGATCCTCACGAGGCTGATCCTTCCAGGCGCCCTCACGAGACTGATCCTACCAGCGGTCCTCACGAGGCCGGTCGCGCCAATCCTGGCGCGGGCCACGGTCATCCCAGCGTCCGCCACCACGTCCTCCTCCTTGGTCGTAGCATCCTTCTCGAATTGCTCTGAGCTCTTGATAGTCACTAGTGTTGTGGCTATGCAGGTTATGGAACGCGCAGAATGGTCAGTTGCTCCTGGATGACTCGGGCTGGTACCTGCCATGCTCTGTGTCCGGCTCCGCCGCGAGCACGGCTGCTCCCTTGCACTTCATGTCTTTGGCCTTGGCTTTCTTCTCCTCCGGGTGCACAGTCGGGAGCTCGAGGAGGGAGAGCCGCCCCTCCTTAGCTCTTGCGCACTTGGTCCCCAGGTTGAACAGCTCCAGAGACGTGCACAGCTCCTCATGGATGGCGAGCTCCTCCTTCATCTTGACATCGCAGACGCCATCAGAGAACGCGGAGATGATGGCCTCGTCCGTCACCTTGGGGATCTTGAGGCGAACGTTGTTGAAGCGCTTGATGTACTTCTGGAGGGTCTCTCCTGGTTGTTGCTTGACGCGGCGTAGGTCACCCGCAACCGATGGGCGGTCGCGAGTGCCCTAGAAGTTGGCAACGAAATGGTTGCGCATCTCGTTCCAGGAGGAGATCGACCCTGGAGGCAGGTTCAGGAGCCAGGAGCGGGCACCATCCTTGAGAGCCATGGGGAACCAGTTCGCCATGACTTTCTCATCGCCATTGGCCGCCTCGATGCTCAGCTCGTAGAGCTAAAGGAAGTCCGTGGGGTCGGGGTGCTGTCATAGCGAGGAGGCAGATCCGGCTTGAACTTGCCCGGCCAAGCGACGCTACGCAGCTCAGGGGTGAAGGCGCGGCAGCCTGCCGTGGTCACCGGGACTCTGTGCTGCTGGAGAACTTGTCCTTGATAGGGTGCGCGCACCACCGCCGCAGGCGGCACGCAGTCTTGCCGTGGTGGCGCAGGGAGCGCGGGGCCGTTTTCTCGCGGCCGACGGACTTCTTGGCAGCTTCTTTCTTCTTGCATGGGCGCCAGACTCGGCAGGTGCAGCCGTCCCGTCGCACCGAGGGGTGTAGCAAGGATGCTTGCTGCTCGTTCCCCGCCGGGCCAGTGGCGGCGTTGGCGGCAATCGATAGAGAATGACGGGGTGGCCTGCCGACGGGAGCCGTCTGAGCAATGCTGGCGGCGAGGGAGCCCGGTGCTCAGCGCGAGCGCGGCGAGCATCTGCCATGGAGACGATGAAGCAACAGGACGCGGAGCAACGGAAGGGAAGCTTCGGCGCACCCCTACCTGGCGTGCCAAATGTCGGATCTCGGGTTCCGGCAAAACCCTCGAGGTTCGAACACTCAGGTGTGTGCGAAGATCTCCCCCTACCGGTCCACGTCCTAGCTTCACTAAGATCTCAAGGGCAAACTCGACGAACTCTGAACACAAAGGACACAAGATTTATACTGGTTCAGGCCACCGTTGTGGTGTAATACCCTACTCCAGTGTGGTGTGGTGGATCGTCTCTTGGGCTAAGGATGAACAGTACAAGGGGAAGAACAGCCTCCTGAGGAGAGGTGTTGTTGTGCTTGGTGAACTTGCGGTTGTTCAGATCTTATCCCCTAGCTATGGTGGTGGCTAGTCCTATTTATAGAGGCCCTGGTCCCCAAAAATTGAGCGGGAAGGGAGCCAACAACGGCCAATTTGAAAGGGGACAGCTAGTACAGCTTGTCCTGACAAAACCAGTCTTCGCCTGCAAAAGGCTCTGGTGGTGATGCCGCCTTAGGCTCCATGGTGACCTTTGTCTTGCCGTCCTGCTCGTCATGGTCTCGTTGCACTGATATGGAAACCTTTGCTTGATGCCTCGGTACTCCGCGCCTGCGCTTGCTTCCTTAGCGCCAAAGAGGAAACAAGGACATTGTGCGCGCTGGCGCCCGCCTGATCTTGATCGTCATGGCTCACGTCATTGGAACCTCGCGAGGTTTGCCTTGCCTTGAACTCTCTGCCCCTCGCAAGCTAGCCTGGTGAGGGTGCTCCCGAGGAGGTCTTGTGTTGTCCGCCTCGCGAGGCTTGGGCCCTCGCGAGGGTCTTGAGTGCTTGTTGGTGAAGATGGGCCGTACGGGCCCGCTCGCAGAGCCACGCCGTGGGCCGCGGGCAGGCAAGTCTAGGGACCCCCGTTCCCAGAACACCGACACCAGCAAGAGGGCCAAGCTAAATAAGCCGGTTAATGACTCCAATCTGTCTGAGCCAGAAAACCAACAACCTGAACTTTCTCACCCAAGTGCTAAAGATATTGTTGATGATTTGCCACCAGAAGACCATAATGTTGATATCGATCCAATGAATGCTAACCCGTCTGACATCAATCCACCAAGTCCTATCAGAACAACTAGTCCTGTTAAGCCGGCGGATTAAAAAGATGATGATGTCACCATTACTGGTCATGGTTTCACAACCCCAGATCATCCTACTGTGTTATCCAGGCACTACGCCAAAGAAGAAATTTCTGCTGAAGATAAAGGCAAGTGGAAATTAGACTTGGAGAGTTACACTAATTTCAGTGCCCAAGACCTCCATTCTGGCTATCTGAATCGTCTGTATACCAGCTGTGACTTTGAGGCCGGCTTAGTTAACTTGATGAAGGAACTCTATGAGGTAAATATTGCAATCCCTATCATATAAGTATATTTCCCTTAGCCGCCAAGTTTATTGCACATGATAGAATAGAATGTGCTGTCAACTTTGATAGTTGCATAGATGCAAACCAGTAGCCCCCAAGGGCTGGTTTGTATTTTGAATATGAACCGGGACTTAGTATTTCAATTCTGCATATGTAGCCCCCAAGGGCCGTCTTAATAGATATGTTAAGCCGGGATCTTTGAGAAATAGAAGTTAAGATTGCATCCGTAGCCCCAAAGGGTCGGCTTAACAATTATGTTAAGTCGGGACTTGTTTATTAGGAATTGCATAATGTTGTTCATAGTCTTCGCAGGCCGGATTATTACCCCTTGTCCGGGTCAACCAATATGCTTATCTTTTGATAATAGCAGTATGCATTAGCCCCCAAGCGCTAAGGATAATACTTGTATTGTGCTTGGGACTTCACAGTATTTGAAGAGGCAATAGATATTAGCCCCCAAGTGCCAAATATAATACTTGTATTGTGATTGGGACTTTGTATAAATTTATTGCTATCTCACCAATTGTTTGTCGCTTGTAGTCTGAGCTAAACAGTAAAGAATCCCAAATTGTTGACCTTCGAGAAAATATCAAGTCTCAACAAGCAGAAGCCTCCAAAGCCAAGGATGAAGTGACAAATGTTTTAACAACGATCGAAAAGTTGAAGGAAAGCTTGAAGGCTAAAGAAACAGGTTGGGACACAGAAAGGTCAGCCCTGCTGAAAAGAGTTGAAGATGCTGAGGCTACGATTAAGCCGGTAACTGAGGAGTTATCTTGTCTAAAGCAGTAGATTAATGTGATGTCAACAACCATCTTTGGTAAGAACATATCCCCCTTGTACTATATGAATCATATTAGAAACGTCTGCCGGCTTATCCATAACTTTACCGATACAGGTTCTCGGAGTGCTAAGTTGGGCTCAGATATGCGCATCTGGCTTAAAGCGGTCTACACTCTTGTAGAGCAGCTATATACTGGTGCCCAACGAACCATCGCTGCGACAATGCATAAGAAGACTCCTTCAACACTTATCCAAGACACTCTGAATCAATTATCAATGCTGCCCACAAGAATTGATGATTTAAAACGGGGAGCCGCTAGAGCTGGCGCATTAACTGCTTTAAGCAAGGCCAAAGCATGGCAGGCCGATCTTGACCCGAAGGATTTGGCCAATGGCTGCCCCAGTGTGAAAGAAGATGGATCGGACTTCAGCGCTGATGACTCGCAGAAATAACAAGAGCTATGCATCTGTTAGCAAGCAAACTAGCTGATGAAACCAGCTTGTCCACGTACCAGGCGGCTTATGATGACGACAACAAGAAGATTGGCACGCAGGTTCATGAGCCAACAAATCTTATTCCTCCGATTCGTAAGCACACCTTTGCCCCTGACATTGATCCATCCAATCTTATTGATATGAGGCTGTGTTTAGAGCGTTCACTGGTATCAACTAGGCTACGCCTGACTTCCAGTCGATGGATAATCAAGGAGTTGAGGATGAAGAAGAGGTACAAGAAGATCATGAAGCTTCAACCCGCCAACAATCATAAGCCGGTGTACTTCTCAGAATACTTTACCGTACTGATAACTTCGATGAATGCTTATTCTTGTTGGGCCATCAGATGCCTTGTAATAGGCTAGCTTAAACTCTTGATCTGCTATGCCATCGTGCATATTTTGCTTTGCATGACACTATGGATCCGCCCATTTAAAATCTGCCACTTGTGCTTATGATATTAGCAATTTGAATCTGTTCCTGCATACAAACAGATTGCAAGTATCCTAGCGGTTTACCATTGGACGGGTCATAATGCCCAATATAAAACCATTGGTGACCAAAACAGTTCATAACCAGGGCCAATTTAACCATAACCATATGTAATCATAACAAAATATATCATACCTTTGATATTTGATTATACTGTCGGCTTATCATACCAATGCAGTAAGGGTGATAACCCAAAATTTTGAACACACAATGTTCTTTCTCAATTGTCATATATTACCGGCTTATAATGTCATAAGCTGGAAGGGGTAATATCCCGAACCTTAGAGCACAAAGCTTCCAAGTAATTTAATATCATCGTGTACTGGCGACTTATAGTCCAAAGCCAGGCCGGATTGATAAACACTGGATATTTTCTTATCATATACTGGCGACTTATAGTCCAAAGCTAGGCCGGGTTAATAAACACCGGATATTTGCAATCATTAGAAACATCATTGGTTTTTAACATGTCATAAAAGATAATCCTCAAAAAACTTCCAATAGAAAACAAAAGAAAAACAAGGTGTTTCATAGGCTGCCAGGCCTAAAGATCAAGTGCTTTCAAGGGCCGCACAGCCATTGAGTTAAACCTTCATACAAACCATGTAAGTCGGACCTCACATAACCAATCGTCATTTTAACTTTGACAAGTTCAGGGTCTATATCAGATTGACTTGTCAAAAGTACAGTGGGTCATTCCAGGATTACTTAGGCAGAGTGGCGGACTTAAAAAGGCAGGATAATCCAGATTTTTAGGTGAATACTGCTACCTCTTGAGCACTGCGTTGGATTTCCCCGAAGAGGAGAGGATGATGCAGCAAAGTAGCGTAAGTATTTCCCTCATTTTTTGAGAACCAAGGTATCAATCCAGTAGGAGGCTACGCTCGAGTCCCTCGTACATACACAAAAACAATAGTGCAACGCAACCAACGCGCTTAGGGGTTGTCAATCCCTTCACGGTCACTTACGAAAGTGAGATCTGATAGAGTTGATAAATAATATTTTTGGTATTTTTGGTATAGAGATGCAAAGTGAAAAGTAAAAGGCAAAGTAAAAAAGCAAAGCAATAATAAAGTGATGGAGATTGATATGATGAGAAAGAGACCCGGGGGCCATAGGTTTTACTAGTGGCTTCTCTCAAGAGCATAAGTATTCTACGGTGGGTGAACAAATTACTATTGAGCAATTGACAGAATTGAGCATAGTTATGAGAATATCTAGGTATGATCATGTATATAGGCATCATGTCCGAGACAAGTAGACCGACTCCTACCTGCATCTACTACTATTACTCCACTCATCGACCCCTAACCAGCATGCATCTAGAGTATTTAGTTAAAATAGAGTAACGCCTTAACCAAGATGACATGATGTAGAGGGATAGTTTAATGCAATATGATAAAAACCCCATCTTGTTATCCTCGATGGCAACGATACAATACGTGCCTTGCTGCCCCTTCTGTCAGTGGGAAATGACACCGCAAGATCGAACCCAAAGCTAAGCACTTCTCCCATGGCAAGAACAACCAATCTAGTAGGCCAAACCTAACTGATAATTCGAAGAGACTTGCAAATATAACCAATCATACATAAAAGAATTCAGAGAAGATTCAAATATTATTCATAGATAGACTTGATCATAAACCCACAATTTATCGGTCTCAACAAACACACCGCAAAAACAAGATTACATCGAATAGATCTCCACGAGAGAGGGGGAGAACATTGTATTGAGATCCAAAAAGAGAGAAGAAGCCATCTAGCTACTAACTATGGACCCGTAGGTCTGAAATAAACTACTCACACTTCGTCGGAGGGGCTTGGATGATGATGTAGAAGCCCTCCGTGATCGATGCCCCCTCCGGCGGAGCTCCGGAACAGGCCCCAAGATGGGATCTCGTGGATACAGAAAGTTGCGGTGGTGGAATTAGGTTTTTGGCTCCGTATCTGATCGTTTGGGGGTACGTGGATATATATAGGAGGAAGAAGTACGTCGGTGGAGCAACAGGGGGCCCACGAGGCAGGGGGCGCGCCCTAGGGGGGCGCGCCCTGCACCCTCGTGACCGCCTCATGGCTTTCTTGATGGAGGGTCCAAGTGTCCTGGATCTTATCTGATGAGAAAATCACGTTTTCGATGGTTTCATTCCGTTTGGACTCCGTTTGATATTCCTTTTCTTCGAAACCCTAAAACAGGCAAAAAACAGCAATTCTGGGGTGGGCCTCCAGTTAATAGGTTAGTCCAATAAATAATATAAAAGTGGATAATAAAGCCCAATAATGTCCAAAAAAGTAGATAATATAGCATGGAGCAATCAAAAATTATAGATACGTTGGAGACGTATCAAATACACCTAGCTTCCCAGCCTGGGTTTTAAGCCTATTATAAGGGTCACAAAATCTCTTATCTGTTGAACAAAGAGCCCCCAAGTAACATTTTTGAGCTGTGCTCAATGGGCACCTATGTTTAAGTTGTGCTTTGCAACAGACTCTCTTTGGTCCTTTTAACCTGGGTAGCAAGCCCCCAAGTGTTTTTATAAACATGGCATAGAAGCCGGATCAAAGAGGAATCATAGCTTCGCTCAATAAGCCGGAGGCCCCCATGTGACCATATGAAATTTCCATAGACTCATTATTATTAAAAACAAAATGATAGAGGCCCTGCTTTATCAGGATGCCGACTTTATTATATTTATCATAATATGTACTTTGTTAAAATATGTAGATCAGAACAGCGTGTGGCTCAGGTATAGTAAGGCCGAAGATGAGCAATATTCCCTAGCCGTCGGGTCTCCTCCTCCGATGTGCATGAGTCCTTGTGATCTCGAACATCGATAAGGTAGTATGACCCATTGTTCATATTATTGCTGACCACAAAAGGTCCTTCCCAAGGTGGGGATAGCTTGTGCATATCAGTTTGATCCTGGATAAGCCGAAGCACCAAATCACCTTCCTGAAAGGTTCTGGTCTTAACCCAACGGTTGTGATGGCGGCACAGATCTTGCTGGTAAATCGTTGAACGAGCCATCGCAAGGTCACGCTCCTCATCCAATAGGTCAAGTGCATCCTGATGTGCTTTTTCATTATCAGTTTCAACATAAGCCGCCACGCGAGGCGAGTCATGATGGATGTCACTGGGGAGAACTGCTTCTGCTCCATACACCATGAAGAAAGGCGTGTAACCCATAGACCTGTTGGGGGTAGTATTGATACTCCATATGATTGATGGTAACTCTTCGACCCAACACCCCGGTGTCCTCTGCAAAGGAACCATAAGCCGGGGCTTGATGCCTCTCAAAATTTCATGATTAGCTCTCTCGGCTTGACCATTAGATTGGGGGTGAGATACTGATGACACGTCAAGCCGGATATGCTCATGTTGACAAAATTATTTCATAGCACCCTTGGATAGATTAGTGCCATTATCAGTTATAATATTGTGGGGAAAGCCAAAACGGAAAATCACCATTTTAATGAATTGAACCGCCGTTGCCGCATCACATTTACTGACCGGCTCTGCCTCAACCCACTTTGTAAACTTGTCAACTGCCACTAGGAGGTGTGTTTTTTTATCCTTGGACCTTTTGAAAGGTCCGACCATATCAAGCCCCTAGACTGCAAACGGCCAAATAATTGCAATCATCCTCAATTCTTGAGCCGACACATGGTCTCGTCATGAAAATTTCTGACATCCATCACACTTACTGACCAGGTCTTCAGCATCAGTATGAGCCGTCAGTCAATAAAATCCATGATGAAAAGCCTTAGCCACCAAAGATTTAGAGCTGGCATGATGACCACAATCCCCTTCATGAATCTCTCGTAGAATCTCACGGCCTTCTTTGGGTGAAACACAACGTTGAAACGCCCCTGTGACACTGCAATGATGTAGCTCTCCATTGATAATCGTCATTGATTTGGACCGCCAGGTTATCTGCCTGGCCAAGGTTTCATCCTCAGGTAACTTGCCCCGGGTTATATATGCCAAGTATGGAACTTCCCAATCAGGAATTACATGAAGAGATGCCACCAATTGTGCTTCCGGGTCAGGAATAGCAAGATCTTCCTCTGCAGGAAACTTGACTGAGGGGTTATACAGAATATCTAAAAAAGTATTAGGTGGCACCGGCTTACGCTGAGAGCCTAGCCGGCTTAAAGCATCAGCCACCTCATTCTTCCTTCGATCAATATGCTCAACCTGATAACCCTTGAAGTGACCAGCAATAGCATCAACCCCTTGACGATAAGCCGCCATGAGTGTATATTTAGAATTAGAAGTACCAGAAACTTGTTGAGCCACCAAGTCTGAGTCTCCAAAGCACCTCACCCAGCTTAAGTTCATCTCCTTACCCATCCGAAGGCCGTGGAGCAAGGCCTCATATTCAGCTGTATTGTTAGTGCAAGGGAACATCAACCAGAGACCATAACAAAATTTATCACCTCAAGGGGAAGCTGGCACAACTCCAGCCCCCGAGCCCTCCAATTGCCTGGACCTGTCAAAGTGAATAGTCCAATATGTGTTATATGGATTTTCTTCAGGCATCTGCAGCTCTGTCCAGTCATTGATGAAATCCACCAGTGCTTGAGACTTGATGGTTGTGTGAGGCACATACTTCAGACCATGAGGTCCAAGCTCAATGGCCCACTTGGCTATCCGACCTGTGGCTTCTCTGTTTTGAATAATATCCCCTAAGGGAGTAGAAATAACCACAGTGATGGGATGACCCAAAAAATATTGCTTAAGCTTTCGACTGGCCATGAACACTCCATATACAAGCTTTGCCAGTGCGGATACATCTGCTTGGATCCAATAAGTACCTCAACGATGTAGTAAACCGGCCTTTGAACCGGATATTTCTTGTTTGCCTCCTTTCATTCCACCATAATAGCTACGCTGACAGCCCGGGCATTAGCAGCCAGATACAACAATAATGGCTCCTTATCAATAGGAGTAGCATTAACGGGCGGCTCAGCCAGCTGCTTTTTCAAATCCTCAAAGGTTGCATTAGCGGCATCAATCCAGACAAAATTATCTGTCTTTTTCATCATATGATACTGTAACACCCACGATGCGGCTATATCTCCCATGTGTCGGAGCACGACTTAGAGGCATAACCGCATAGTCGGCATGTCGCAAGAGGGGTAGTATTTACACATCCCATGTACTGAAAATGAAAGGGATAAAGAGTTGGCTTACAATCGCCACTTCACACAAAACATAAATATAGCATTACATCATCCAGAATACAATCAAGGTCCGAATACGGAACCAAATAAAGAAAGACAACCCCTAATGCAATAGATCCCCGATTGTCCCGACTGGGCTCCACTACTGATCAACTGGAAACGAAACAACACAATGCACATGATCTTCATCGAGCTCCTCCTTGAGCTCGGTTGCGACACCTGCACGGCTATCATCGGCAACTGCAACTGGTTTTGGAAGTAAGCAATCTCACATCCTCGTGATCAAGACTATTTAAGCTTATGGGTAGGAAAAGGGGAGTGAGGTGGAGCTGCAGCAAGCACTAAGCATATATGGTGGCTAACATCCGCAAATAAGAGCGAGAAGAGAAGCAATGCAACGGTCGTGAACTAGAAGCGATCAAGAAGTGATCCTGAAACTACTTACGTTCAAGCATAACACAAGACCGTGTTCACTTCCCGGACCCCGCCGAGAAGAGACCATCACGGCTACACACGCGGTTGATGCATTTTAATTAAGTTAAGTGTCAAGTTTTCTACAACTTGACATTAACAAATTCCCATCTGCCCATAGCAGCGGGCACGGCTTTCAAAATATCAAAAACCCTGCAGGGGTGTCCCAACTTAGCCCATCACAAGCTCTCACGGTCAACGAACGATATTCCTTCTCCCAGGACGACCCGATCAGACTTGGAATCCCGGTTACAAGACATCTCGACAATGGTAAAACAAGACCAGCAAAGCCGCCCGGATGTGTCGACAAATCCCGATAGGAGCTGCAGATATCTCGTTCTCAGGGCACACCGGATGAGACAGACGTCGGGTTGGCATAGACCCTAGTTGCCCAGGGGGCATCGGACATCGCTCAGGTTGGACCAACACTTAGAGAAGCACTGGCCCGGGGGGTTAAAATAATGATGACCCTTGAGTCTGAAGAACCCAAGGGAAAAAGGCTAGGTGGCAAATGGTAAAACCAAGGTTGGGCCTTGCTGGAGGAGTTTTATTCAAAGCGAACTGTCAAGGGGTTCCCATTATAACCCAAAGGCGAAAGGAACGCAAAATCAAGGAACATAACACCGGTATGACAGAAACTAGGGCGGCAAGAGTGGTACAAAACACCATGCATAAAGCCTCAGCCTTCCACCCTTTACCAAGTGTATAGATGCATTAATTAAAATAAGAGATATTGTGATATCCCAACATATCCATGTTCCAACATGGAACAAACTCCATCTTCACCTGCAACTAGCAACGCTATAAGAGGGGCTGAGCAAAGCAGTAAGATAGCCAAACAACGGTTTGGTAGGAAAGGTGGGTTAGAGGCTTGACATGGCAATATGGGAGGCAATGATATAGCAAGTGGTAGGTATCGCAACATAGCAAAAGAGAAAGCTAACTAGCAAGCAAAGATAGAAGTGATTTCGAGGGTATGGTCATCTTGTCTGCAAAGTTCTCCGAGTTGACGTAAGCTTGATCCTCGTAAGCGTACTCAACGGGTTCCTCGATCTCGTACTCGTATCCTGGCTCTACCCAATACAAGAACACAAGCAAAGGGAACCACAATCAACCACGGTGCAATGCGCAAGCAACATGATGCAAAACATGGCATGATATGCGGGATGCGATATGCAATGCATATGCGTGCTCCGGAAAGGAAAGATTGAACAAGGCATTAACTTGGCAAACCAAGAATGCCGCTGGAAAGACGAGTTGATTTCGGTCGAAATCGATATAAAGATCACCGGAATCGGATGCACGGTTTACAAATGGCAAGCGAAACAAGAAAGGCACAATTCTGCGATTAACAGCACGATGCCATTTAGAATGCAACAAGAAACTAAGCTACTGCACTCCAGCATAACAACAAAGCACATGGCAGTGAACTATTCAAGATGCTTGACAAAAGATGAACACTGAGATACGGCTAAATCACACAAAAGCAGGTTCAAACAAGCATGGCAAAAGGGCAAAAGATATTTAGCATCACAGACATGGAGAAAATACTAACATGTCAGGGATTAACATCAGGAAGCAATGTTTAGAGCAAGATAACAACATGCTACAGGACCAGATCATAGCAATACAAGGCATGGCATGAATCTACTCAAAGCATGTAACAAAAGTCCCTTACTGACCATAAACCAAAAGGGCACAGAAAACATGATGGCACCCAAGTTAACATAGCAAGTTTCGTTAACAGATTCAGACTTAGTAGAAAAACTGGACATGGCATGAACAGAATTATGAAGGCATGTTTGCGAGCTCGATGCACTCAACACAAGGCATTGCATGACAAGCTAAGAATACTACCAGCAAGAAGACATGTTCAAGAAGCTAACCATGGCATGAATAATCTCATAGCATGGATGGATCAACTACAACAACCTTGGCAAAATTGATTAACACGTAAACAATCTGCCATGAACATTTTATAGCAAAAGTAGAGCAAGATTGAGTCATGCTAGCTAGGGTACTCCATAAATGAAAACAAGGACATGGATGGATAGAGCATAACCATATCTCAAAATCATCCTTACTGAACATACTCAAAAGAAAGATGGATCTCACTGTAGCAACATGAATACATGGCATAAAAATAACAACAGGAAAATGACTTAGTGAAATTCTAAGTCTCTGAAATCAGCAATATTACGAGAGCTACCTTGCATGCTTGTGCTAGTCACCACATTGATCACAAAAATACATGGCATACACCCCTGTAAAGATGGAATGGCATAGCCCAAAACACATGTAGGGCTCAAGTCCATATGCAGCACACAATAATCATGGCAAAAATGACAAAAGCTCATAATCTGATAAGAATCAGGAATTAACATTTTATAGCACTCTTGCAACAGTCATTAGGGCATCAAGATGGACTCAAACGAGCATGGTGCAATGGAACAAAATGAAGAGCACATCATGATGAACATTTTGATGTGTCATGCATGCAAAATGGAGCTACCGATGAGGAGTTATGATGCGATGAACAGGGCATAAAAATTACTGAGATTCTCGGGACTTGGTCGTTTTTTAAAAAAAAATGCACGCGGGCGCTGAATAGCTAATGTGTGCACCGGGCGAAGAATAGAGGGGGGGCGCTCACCAGATGGGCTCGGCCCAGAGAGGAGGAAGCAGGTGGGCCGGGGAAGTCGGGCTGGACCGGTCGCATGCGGGGCCCACGAGGCCAGAGGTGGAGCTCGTCCTCCTCGTGCACCCGCACGAGCAGGGCGGTTACGGCGGCGCCAGGAGGAAGTCCGGCGAGGGGAGGTGTCGGCGGCGGGGCCTGGCGGGGATGGCGAGGTAGGGGATGGGTTGCCGGCGGCCAGATCCGGCAGTGGGCGGCCGGATCGGGGCACGAACGGCGCTCCGGCGAGCTAGCAAGCCGGCAAGGTCGGGAGAAGCTTCGGCGACTGCGCCAGGGCCCGACATCGCGCCCAACGTCAGATCCAAGCCTGGGAGGCTCCGGTAGGCGGCACGGGGTCACCGGCGGTGAGGTGAAAAGCAGCGGGGTCCGCAAAGCGACGGCGGCGCAGGTGGGCACTCTGGCGAGGAGGTGGAGGCCACCGGCAATGGAGGCACGGGCGCGCGGGAGACCGGGCGGGCGGCGGGCGTGGTCGGGCTCCGATGGGCTCGCGCGGGCCGCGCTCGTACTCGGGCGGGCCGACACGGTGGGAGGTACAGAGAGGCGATGTGGCGCGTTGTGGTTGGCCGAAGGGCGGTGGCGGACATGTCCGGCGGTGGTAGAATTAGTCCGGCGGCGCGAGGGAGTGGTGCTAGGGTTTTCATCCGTGAATTTTTCGGGAGGGGCACATATTTATAGGTAGAGGGAGCTAGGAGAGTGCAAATGAGGAGCGGTTTTCGGCCACGCGATCATGATCGAACGACCGAGAGGATGGAAGGGGTTTGGATGGGTTTTGGGCCACTTTGGAGGGGTGTTGGGCTGCAACACACACGAGGCCTTTATGGTTCCCCGGTTAACCGTTGGAGTATCAAACGAAGTCCAAATGGCACGAAACTTGACAGACGGTCTACCGGTGGTGTACCAAGTCCGCTTGGAAAATCTCGATCCAATCCGAGAACGTTCAGCACCCCCACACGAAAAGAGGCAAAAGGAGGGCGCCGGAGGACATAGGAGTGTCGGATTGCAAAATGGACAACGGGGAAAATGCTTGGATGCATGAGACGAACACGTATGCAAATGCGATGCACATGATGGCATGATATGAAATGCATGACATGCAAACAAATGACAAGGCAAACAACAGCGAATAACTGGAAGACACCTGGCGCAACGGTCTCGGGGTGTTACAACACTCCACCACTACGAGAGGATCTTGTCCCGAGATCTAGGATGGCACCGGAGGGAAAACGGAAGAGAAAGAGAAGAGGTAAAAACTAAGTTGCTTCTTTGACAAACGAGTGAAACCAAAGAACCTTGAGAGGTTGAAAAAATTGGAAAGAAAGAATACAAGGAAGATGAACAAAGTTGAAAGCACTCCGTTAGGAAAAAGGAACAAGGAAGAACAAATTCGGGCAGCACTCCGGTTGAAAAGTGATATGAAACTTGATAAGATGAAAAGAACTTGAGCAGGGGGCACAACACTCCGGTTAAATGGATAAGCACGAAAAGAACACGATCCTCACCACTCGAGATGGTGAGAGGAGAGAGCAACAACACAATGCCTCCGTAAGAAGAAAGTATATAGATCATTGCAATGAAAGGATGGAGAAGAAAAGGTCAACTTATGCCACAAGTGAGCTTGAAGATCCCCCTTCCAAGAAAGTTAAAACGGAGTTGTTGGAAAACAAACAACGAAAAGGATAAGCTTGATATGGACTTATAGAAGACATCTCTAAATTATGAGGTGACAACTTGCCACTAACGGAAACAATGGATTAGGATTGATATGAACAAGGAGACGAGAAACTTATTTCACCGGAAGGATTAATGAAAGACTTGGATCATTTATAAGCACCATAAATAGCAAGAATCCTTAGGGAAAGCTATAGGTGAAATATAACCCAAGATAACTCCAATGAAGAGAATAATTGATTTAAACTACCACATTCTTGATGACTTGTGAATCATGAAACACGAAGGAAAATTATGAAGAATGACATAACACCACCTGAAAAGATAAGAGAGAAAGAATTGCACTTCGGAATGCAAGAAGAAGAAAACTTGAGCTCCTCTGAAAAGAATCTTGATGAACGCTTCGAGAAGGAAATAAATCCTTGATGAACCATCATGTAGAGCCTCCATGAAGAACTCCAGTAACAAAAGGATGATCAAACGAAAGGAAAGTGAAGTTGAAAACACAAGGTGAAGCCTTGCGATATTTAGATGGAGCTTCGCGACGAGATAATGCGGAAGACCTGGAACTCCAGAAAAAGAAAGATGAACAAAAGAAATCAAGAATTTTGATGAACCTTCGGAATAAGGAATTAATCACTTGGATGAGACACGAATAAGAATTACGTTATGCATGTCCTTCACCAGTTTAGATTGATGACAAGCAACGGATTTGGCATACTACTTATTCTCGTAGAAAGGATTAAGATAGCTATAGTGCCAACTTGAGAAAGTCTTCAACGAACCACCGGTAGAATTTGGAAAGCATGAATGCATTTATATGATAAATGAAGGAAGAAGAATCTTGGAAGAACCACCATAAGAATTGAAAACGATTGAAGAAAAGATAAAGAAGAACCGGGAAGAATTAGAGAATAAATGAAGATACTTGAGGGGATTTAGATACAAATGAACGAATAAACCATGAACTGATTAGAGAATACTTGAATGATGCACCGATAAGATTTAGAGAAAGAGAGCTGAAAGTTGAGGATGAATAAACCCGAAATGATGGCCTTCGGAGAATCAAATTGAAAAGAATCTTGAATTGCTCTGGATAGGTGAAAGGAATTCTCACAATCGAAAACAATTATGAGAGGAAGGCATCAAGATAGAACCACAAATCATCGAGAGACTGGACAAGATTGAGAAAGAGAAAATCGCCTTCGGTCTTCAAAATTCTAGAATGACGATGCGAAACACCAACATGAGTTGTTGAGATACTCTAGGATGAATATTAAAGGTTGAACCGACGATGAAAAGAAATTGAAAGCTCTTGGAGAAATACATATGACTGATGACAATTCATTCTTATGTCAATCTTTGAAAGAATTTGAGGGTAGCTCCCAGAAAATTAGAAGAGTTAGGTAAGATCCTGGAAAAAGACCTGTGGGTTAGGGCCCACTCAAAAGAAACACCGTTGAACGATTACTTGAAAGGGAGAATGCACCAGTTGAATTAAATGGCTTGAATGAGATAACAACCTCGAGATATCTTGAACGGATTAGGAATGAAAATACAAATCTTATGAGTTATCTTCAGCACTTCGGAACAATTGAATAGCGAGAAGTGAATGATTATTAGGTGCACCGGCATGAGAAAACATTTGAAACGATAAAAAGGATATGGTCATCACCGAAATATTGCATTGAATCCACCGGAGAAGATAAGAGAACGGAGAATGATGAACTTGAAGCTCCGTTAGAATCTTCATGAGAATCACCGGATATGAACATTGACAGAAAAGAATGGAGAGACTTCACATCCATAAGATGGATACTTCATTAAGAAATCTGAGTCCTTCAAAAAAAAGGGGGGGGGGGGGGGGGAAAACAATGACAACTTGGGATGGATGAAACGAACACCGTTGAGAAAACTGAGATTGGATCTTGCGAATGGGAAAAAATGATAGGATCATCTTGAAGAGAAACACACCGGTTGCGGTTGGAAAGAATTGACATGACAACTCGATGATCAAGAAGGATTGGTATTCACATAGAAGTATGAGAACACCGCTTAGGAAAGGTATGGAATCAACACTTGACATCGAAGCAACTCGAATACCACAACTGAAAAAGAAAACAAAGGGTTGGCTTGCAAAATAAGCAGGAACAAACATATGATAGAGACTTCGTCCGAAGTTTTCATGGTGGGGCCCACACAGGCTCGATCGTACAACACCATCATGTACAAGGCAGTGCACATGACATATGAAGCGTCCCCGAGTCAGCATAGCCAAGGACTCTTTAAGACACAACAAGACCACTATCAAACCAACGTGGATAGGCGGACCACTAGACGTCGAACCCCAATCTCACACATGCATTTGTCGGAAAGATATCCTAGGAGCTACTTGAATTCCCACTTATAAACTCCCAGAAACTTTCTGGTTATGCAATCAGTGTAGGGGATACAGTGGAAGCATAATATCTCACCCAAACTAACAATTCCTACATCCAGTTGTATCCATCCTTCAACACATAACCAAGAAACCTTCGGAAATCATTTACCTCAACCTTCGAAAAGAATCCGTTATACAAGTTATGGCAATACTCCCAAACTCCCACCCCAGTACTTGGTGGCATCGAGGTTATCTCACCAACAACTGCATAAAAGAGATTTTCGATGTCAGCGAAACTCAGGTATTCCAGAACTGCAACGATAAAATTATGACGACAACACCTCGGAGCTCAACTCCCCGGGACACTGCCACAACCCCTAAATGTCAGGAGGCACCAAGAACAATGTTCTCGTCACAAAACCATCGGAACGGTTCCAAGATACCCACGTGATCCTAAAAAAAATTTAGTGAAATTTGAGGAGAGAAGAGTCAAAACTCTATGTCAGGTAACCACACCAGAGCGACGAAGGGACTAGGAGTAAAAAGAATCCTACACTCCGATATATATAATCCTATAAGACTCAAAACATTTTCTAGACTCAACAACGCCAGCGATTCGATCAAGCAGGGGGCTCCTAAGTCGGGGAAGGCTCTGATTACCAACTTGTAACACCCATGATGCGGCTATATCTCCCACGTGTCGGAGCATGACTTAGAGGCATAACGCATAGTAGGCATGTCCGCAAGAGGGGTAATCTTTACACATCCCATGTACTGAAAATGAAAGGGATAAAGAGTTGGCTTACAATCGCCACTTCACACAAAACATAAATATAGCATTACATCATCCAGAATACAATCAAGGTCTAACTACGGAACCAAATAAAGAAAGACAACCCCTAATGCAATAGATCCCCGATCGTACCGACTGGGCTCCACTACTAATCAACTGGAAACGAAACAACACAACGCACACGATCTTCATCGAGCTCCTCCTTGAGCTCAATTGCGACACCTGCACGGTATCGGCACCTGCAACTGGTTTTTGAAGTAATCTGTGAGTCACGGGGACTCAGCAATCTCACACCCTCGCGTTCAAGACTATTTAAGCTTATGGGTAGGAAAAAGGAAGTGAGGTGGAGCTGCAGCAAGCACTAAGCATATATGGTGGCTAACATACGCAAATAAGAGCGAGAAGAGAAGCAATGCAACGGTCGTGAACTAGAAGCGATCAAGAAGTGATCCTAAAACTACTTACGTTCAAGCATAACACAAGACCGTGTTCACTTCCCGGACCCCGCCGAGAAGAGACCATCACGGCTACACACGCGGTTGATGCATTTTAATTAAGTTAAGTGTCAAGTTTTCTACAACCGGACATTAACAAATTCCCAACTGCCCATAACCACGGGCACAGCTTTCAAAAGTTCAAAAACCCTGCAGGGGTGTCCCAACTTAGCCCATCACAAGCTCTCACGGTCAACGAAGGATATTCCTTCTCCCAGGACGACCCGATCAGACTCGGAATCCCGATTACAAGACATTTCAACAATGGTAAAACAAGACCAGCAAAGCCACCCGAATGTGCTAACAAATCCCGATAGGATCTGCACATATCTCGTTCTCAGGGCACACCGGATGAGCCATATGTCGGGCTGGCATAGACTCTGGTTGACCAGGGGGCGCCGGACATCACTCAGTTTGGACCAACACTTCGAGAAGCATTGGCCCGGGGGGTTAAAATAAAGATGACCCTTGAGTCTGCAGAACCCAAGGGAAAAAGGCTAGGTGGCAAATGGTAAAACCAAGGTTGGGCCTTGCTGGAGGAGTTTTATTCAAAGCGAACTGTCAAGGGGTTCCCATTATAACCCAAACGTGTAAGGAACGCAAAATCAAGGAATATAACACCGGTATGACAGAAACTAGGGCGGCAAGAGTGGAACAAAACACCAGGCTTAAGGCCGAGCCTTCCACCCTTTACCAAGTGTATAGATGCATTAATTAAAATAAGATATATTGTGATATCCCAACATATCCATGTTCCAACATGGAACAAACTCCATCTTCACCTGCAACTAGCAACACTATAAGAGGGGCTGAGCAAAGCGATAACATAGCCAAACAACGGTTTGCTAGGAAAGGTGGGTTAGAGGCTTGACATGGCAATATGGGAGGCATTGATATAGCAAGTGGTAGGTATCGCAACATAGCAAAAGAGCGAGAAAACTACCAAGCAAAGATAGAAGTGATTTCAGGGTATGGTCATCTTGCCTGCAAAGTTCTCCGAGTGACATAAGCTTGATCCTCGTAAGCATACTCAACGGGTTCCTCGATCTCGTACTCGTATCCCAGCTCTACCCAAGGCAAGAACACAAGCAAAGGGAACCACAATCAACCACGGTGCAATGTGCAAGCAACACGATGCAAAACATGGCATGATATGACGAGGATGTGATATTCCAATGCATATGCGATGCTCCGAAAGGAAAGAAAAGATTGAACAAGGCATCAAATTGGCAAACCAAGCATGCCGTTGGAAATATGAGTTGATTTCGGTCGAAATCGATATAAAGATCACCGGAATCGGATGCACGGTTTACAAATGGCGAGCAAAACAATCATGGCACAATTCTGCGATTAACAGCACGGTGCCATTTAGAATGCAACAAGAAACTAAGCTACTGCACTCCAGCATAACAACAAAGCACATGGCAGTGAACTATTCAAGATGCTTGACAAAAGATGAACACTGAGATATGGCTAAATCACACAAGAGCAGGTAAAAACAAGCATGGCAAAAGAGCAAAAGATATCAACATCACAGACATGGAGAAAATACTAACATGTCAGGGATTAACATCAGGAAGCAATGTTTAGAGCAAGATAACAACATGCTACAGGATCAGATCATAGCAACACAAGGCATGGCATGAATCTACTCAAAGCATGTAACAAAAGTCCCTTACTGACCATAAACCAAAAGGGCACAGAAAACATGATGGCACCCATGTTAACATAGCAAGTTTCGTTAACAGATTCAGACTTAGTAGAAAAACTGGACATGGCATGAACAGAATTATGAAGGCATGTTCGCTAGCTCAATGCACTCAACACAAGGCATTGCATGAGAAGCTAAGCATACTACCAGCAAAGAAGACATGTTCAAGAAGCTAACCATGGCAAGAACAATCTCATAGCATGCATGGATCAACTACAACAACCTTGGAAAAATTGATTAACACGTAAACAATCTGCCATGAACATTTTATAGCAAAAGTAGAGCAAGATTGATTCATGCTAGCTAGGGTACTCCATAAATGAAAACAAGGACATGGATGGATAGAGCATAACCATATCTCAAAATCATCCTTACTGAACATACTCAAAAGAAACATGGATCTCACTGTAGCAACATGAATACATGGCATAAAAATAACAGCAGGAAAATGACTTAGTGAAATTCTAAGTCTCTAAAATCAGCAATATTACGAGAGCTACTTTGCATGCTTGTGCTAGTCAGCACATTGATCACAAAAATACATGGCATACACCCCTATAAAGATGGAATGGCATAGCCCAAAACACATGTAGGGCTCAAGTCCATATGCAGCACACAATAATCATGGCAAAAATGACAAAAGCTCATAATCTGGTAAGAATCAGGAACTAACATTTTATAGCACTCTTGCAACAGTCATTAGGGCATCAAGATGGACTCCGACGAGCATGGTGCCATGGAACAAAATGAAGAGACCATCATGATGAACATTTTGATGTATCATGCATGCAAAACGGAGCTACCGATGAGGAGTTATGATGCGAAGAACAGGGCATAAAAATTACTAAGATTCTCGGGACTTGGTCGTTTTTGGAAAAAAAAATACAGGCGAGCGCTGAATAGCTAACGTGTGCACCGGGCGAAGAATAGAGGGGGCGCTCACCAGATGGGCTCGGCCCAGAGAGGAGGAAGCAGGTAGGCCGGGGAAGTCTGGCTGGACTGGTCGCATGCGTGGTCCACGAGGTCAGGGTGGAGCTCCTCGTCCTCCTCGTGCACCCGCACGAGCAGGGCGGTTACGGCGGCGCCAGGAGGAAGTCCAGCGAGGGGAGATGTCGTCGGCGGGGCCTGGCGGGGATGGCGAGGTCGGGGATGGGTTGCCGGCGGCCAGATCCGGCAGTGGGCGGCCGGATCGGGGCACGGACGGCGCTCCGGCGAGCTAGCAAGCCGGCAAGGTCGGGAGAAGCTCCGGCGACTGCGCCAGGGTCCGACATCGCGCCCAACGTCAGATCCAAGCCTGGGAGGCTCCGGTAGGTGGAACAGGGTCACCGGCTGTCGTGGAGTTGACACGGCAGATGTCCTAGAGCAAGGACTTAGTCGTAGGGCCATCGCACAAGGAAGCTTAAACGGGTTAATCGGGACAAAGGACACACGGGAGAGTTTTTATACTAGTTCAGCCCCTTACGATGAAGGTCAAAGCCTACGTCTAGTTAGGATTGGTATTGCTGAGGCTTCGATCTCCAGGAGGCTCAACTCACCGGCTTGGTTATCGACTTGGTTGTTTCTTGCCCTAAACCGCCACCGGGTCGTCCCCTTATATACACGGGTTGACGCCTGGTGGCCTACAGAGTCCCGGCCGGCTCATAATCGTGTCTGGCTCGGTGACTTCCCTTACATGCCTTTCTTTACAAGTCTTTCCTTACATACGGCGGTTTACAATATCAGGTCTTAAGCCGGCCCCAGGCCTTTGGGCCTTCTATACATTTAGTAAACTATCATCTTGAATGCTTATCGAGCTTCTTATGTAACCCGCCATTAGGGCTGACCCGGCCCCTCCTGGGCGGGTCATACTGGTAGTAATATCCCCAACATTAGGCCCCAGGTTGACTTTGAACTTTGTTCTCTGTCAATCTTCAATACTTAGGTGGAATCCATCCTCTGTCTGAAAACTTTTGTAACCCGCTGTGACGTCATCTTCTGAAAACACAAAAAACCTTCATGACGTCATCTTCCAACAGACCTTTCATTTTTTAATGCCTTCCGAGAATCGAGGCGTCCGTTAATTTGGATAATCATTATTCGGGTCTCCTTTATTTTCGCGCCCGCCTGTTCGCGCACTCCCTTATAAAATAGGTACAACTTAGGTCTTTTTCATTCTCCCCCTTCTGCCGTCTTCCTCCTCTCACCGCTTCGCTGCCGCTCGAGCTCTGCCGCCGCCGTCATCGCAGATCTCCTCGTATTCTCCATCTCAGGCCGCTGCATCGACCTGACTTGTCCAGAGAAACGCGATGAACCTTCGCAGCGAATCCGCACCCGTAAGTCTCGCTTTCTCAAACTTTTTAAATCTGCATTAGGGCTTTGCGAGTTCGTCGGTGTTCTTCATCGTTCTTCATGAACTTTCCTGGTAGTTCTTCCTTCGCAGCCTCTAGGGATCCAAAAAGGAAATATAACTCATGCGGTAGTTGTTTGGCATCCATTTTTGATAGCCGTAGATCCCTTTTTTCTGTATAGATGCTTCGTTATAGCTGACAAACCAGTCTATACTAGATAGTTAGGTCTAGAATATTTTTCTTTTCAGAACAGCCATTTGATCAAAAATAATAATGACAGCTTGGTAAAACTTGTTTATGCCAATACTTAGCGGAATCTTCTTTCTGAGAAAATCTATAGTCATGGCGGCTTACCACTCCGGCTTTCTTTTCCCTATATTTCATTAGCCCTTAGTTAAACCGCCATTACTTGTTTTATATCTGATCGTAAACTGAACCGGCATGTTGTTATTTCTTTTTCAGTTCTTTGCTCATCATGTCGTCAAAAACACCCACCGTCTGTAACTGGGTCCCCTCATCCATAACTGAGGAACGGTTAAAAGAGTTCTTCCTCATTGGGTTTCTGCCTTCAAAAAATGACATGTCCTATCGTGCTCCTGAACCGGAGGAAGAACGCCCCAATCCAAAAGACGGAGAAGTGATTGTCTTCACTGACCACATGAACCATGGCTTCTCACCGCCCGGTTCAAAATTCTTCAGAGAGGTCCTTCATTTTTTCAAACTTCATCCTCAGGATCTTGGACCCAATTCCATATCTATTATTTGCAATTTCCAAGTACTTTGTGAGGTGTATCTTCAGCAAGAGCCGACCGTAGAGCTGTTTAGAGAATACTTTTATCTGAACCGGCAGAATGAATGCACCAACGGTCCCAGCTTAGAACTTGGAGGCACCTCAATTCAGCACCATCAGGGTGCTATCTTCCCTCTCATAGTTTTACCAAGTCACCCAAAGGACTGGAACCAAACTTGGTTTTACTGTCAGGATATCTCTCCAGCAAATGAGAAGCCGCTGCCGGGTTACCGCCCCGGTCGACTTGACTCCAAGTTCACCCTTCCAGATAAACTCACCGTTGCTGAGCGCAAGAGGCTGCTTCCATCCATCAGAAGAATCAACACTTTGTTGGGGAACGGTTTAACCGAAGTAGATCTGACCCGCTGCTGGATCTCATGGCGGGTTATTCCATTAAGTCGTCGATCAAAACTGATGTATGAATACGGTAGAGGCCCGGACGACTCTCTTCGTCACATCCCAATTGAACTCACTGAAGAAGACATTGTTTCAATGCGAAACCTTTTGGTGAACGGGAAATATGAAGACTGCAACATTGTTGGGTTAAATCCCTTCTGCAAGCTTAACCCGGTACCAGAAGTAAGTATATTCTGATCTCTTTTCCTTTGTGTTTTGCCCAGCTATACTACTTTAGCACTGATCTTTCTTCTTGCCTTTCCAGGCCAATTCTGACTTTTGGAAGGTGAAATATGACCACGAGGCTACCAAGAAGGCGAAAGCCACCGCCATGAACACCAAGAAGACGACTCGGAGAACGAAGAAGAAGAAGAAGAAAGCCACTGCTGAAGATTTAATGAAACTTGATGACACGTCTGACTCGGAGGTAGCCCTTGATTCGCTTGGCCAATTTTTTAACAATCTTATTTGTCGGCGTTCTGAGAACGGGGGTCCCCAGACTTGCCTGTGGCGTGGCTCAAGCGGGGGCCTAGCGCGGCCCATCTTCATCAGCTCAAGCTCAAGACCCTCGCGAGGCGGACGACAGGAAGCTTCCTCAGAGGCATCCTCATCAGGCAGGCTCGCAAGGAGGCGGAGAGATCAAGGCAGGGGTACCTCGCGAGGAACCCGTGACGCAAGCCATGACGATCGAGACCAGGCAGGCGCTGGCCTGCGCAGTGTCCTTGTTTCCCCTTTGGTGCAAAGGGGGCAAGCACAGGCCAAGGCATCAGGCAAAGGTTACCATTCCGGTGCAACGAGACCAAGACCAGCCGACGGCAGGATGGAGGTCACCGTGGAGCCCAAGACGGCATCATCGCCAGTGCTTTTGGCAGCCGAAGACCACCTTTGCTCAGGATAACTTGTACTAGATGTTCCCCTTTGAAATGGCCAATTGTTGGCGCCCTTCCCGCTCATTATTTGGGGAGAGGCCCAGGGCCTCTATAAATAGAGCTAGCCACCAAAGTGTAGAGACATCTAGACACCCCGAGAACATCGAGAGATCTGGTAGAACCCTAGCAGAGAGAGAGAGAGAGAGGCGACTGAACTCACCCTAGCAGTTAATCGCACCAGCTCAAGAACACCTCTCACGAGGCTGTTCTTCCCTTGTACTGTCCATCATCAGCCCCAGAGGCAATCCACCACACCACACACTGGAGTAGGGTATTACACCACAACGGTGGCCCAAACCAGTATAAACCTCGTGTCTCTTGTGTTGTTCATCATTTTCATCTTAGTTCGCACGAGAGGATCAGACGTAGATCGGTAGGGGAGAGATCTCTGCGCGCACCCCAGTGTTCGAACCTCAAGGGTCTGCCGGAACCCGAAACCCGACCTTTGGCGCGCCAGGTAGGGGTGCACCGGAATCTTCCTTTCGCTGTTCGCGTGTGATCTTCCGTCGTGTCCATGGATGACGCTCGTCAGGCTCGCGCCGAGCGCCGGGCTGCTCACGCCGCTCGCGTCGGCCAGACGGCGCCCGTCGGCGGCCCCCCTCGTCGTTCCCCGTCGCCCGCCACCAACGCCACCACCGGCCTGGCGGGGAACGAGCAGCAGGCCTCGTCCCAGCACCCCACGGTGCGGCAGGATGGCCACACCGCCACCACGTCGCTGACTCCAGCTGGCTCGTCGTCCCACGCCCGTCGCGCACCCATGGATGCGCATGCCTCACTGCTCTTGGCGCGGGAGCTCCTGCACTATCGCCCTGTCGACGACCTCTACGAGGACTGGCTCGCCTGCATCACCGAGCTCGTCAGTGCCGCAGGGGGCTCCCCCTTGCGGTCCCTCTCGCTGCCTCACCCTCTGTCCCGTGCAGGGGGCGAGGATCAGGAGGCGCCTCCGCCGCCTCCTCCCCAAGAAAGTGCCTTGGCTCCAAGGCGCGCAGCCCTAGGGCAAGACCCTCCATGTCGGGCGCCTGCGCAGCAAGAAGGGAGCTGCCAAGAGATCCCACGTCCCCGGGAAGGTGCTCGCGCGCTCCCAGCGTCGGCGCGCCAAGATCGCGCCCCAGCACCTCCATGACAAAACCCCGCGCTGCTCCCATTGGCGGTGTGGTGACCCGCAATAACGAGTCCAGCACCAGCAAAGGGCGCCGGTGGCCCCGTCGGGCTACCTCGCCTTCACCCCCGAGCTGCGCGGCGTCACATGGCCAGGCAAGTTCAAGCCTGACCTCCCTCCCCGCTACGATGGCACAGCAGACCCTGCGGAGTTCCTGCAGCTCTACGAGCTGGGCATCATAGCCGCCAACGGAGACGAGAAGGTCATTGCGAATTGGTTCCCCATGGCGCTCAAGGACGGCGCCCGCACCTGGCTCCTGAACCTGGCTCCCGGCACGATCTCCTCCTAGAGCCAGATGTGCACCCGCTTCATCGCCAACTTCCAGGGCACTCGAGACCGGCCCCCGGCCGTGAGTGACCAGCGCCACATCAAGCAACAGCCAGGGGAAACCCTGCAGAAGTACATCCAGCGCTTCAACTACGCTCGCCTCAAGATCCCCAAGGTGACTGAAGAAGCCATCATCTCAGCCTTCTCCGACGGCGTGCGCGACATCAAGATGAAGGAAGAGCTAGCAATCCATGAAGACATGTGCACATCCCTGGAGCTGTTCAACTTGGCGACCAAGTGCGCCAGGGCTGAGGAAGGGTGTCTCTCCCTCCTCGAGCTCCCGGCATCCGACCCGGAAGAAAAGAAGCTCAAAGCCAAGGACATGAAGCGCAAGGGGGCTGCCGTGCTAGCAGCGGAACCGGACACCAAGCGAGGCAGGGATCATCCTGAGTCATCCAAGGGTGGACGGTACTGCGTGTACCACAACCTCCACACCCACAACACCAACGAATGTGAAGAGCTCAGACCCGTGCGAGATGGGCGAATCGGCCGACGCCAAAGCGCAATGACAGGGGCTATGGCCGAGGAGGAGGAAGAGGTGGTGGACGATGGGAAGACCGTGGCCTTCGCCAGGGATGGCGTGACCACCCTCGCGAGGACCGTTGGCAGGACCAGCCTCGCGAGGGAGGCTAGAGGGACCAGCCTCGTGAGGACCGTTCCCACGGCAATGCAGGCCTCCCTCCTATGCTACCTCCACCAAGGAGGAACGAAGACCAACACCAAAACGATGGGGCTGGGGGCTTCCAAGAGCCGCGTGAAATTGCTTGCATCTTGGGCGGCGCCCAGGCCCTAGCCTCACAGCGCATCTTCAAGCAGTTTGCTCGTGAGGTGAATGCAGTCCTTCCCAAGCTTGAGTCCACGTGCCCTCTCAGGTGGTCTTCGTGCGCGATCACATTCAGTTCCGCAGACCAGCTCAAGTGTGCGGCAACGGCCGGAGTCCTCCCGATGCTTTGCTCCCCAGTCATCAGCAACGTGCAGGTCACCAGGACCCTCATCGATGGCGGGGCAGGACTCAACGTCCTGTCCGTCGAGACGTTCGACAATCTCCAAGTGCCATACGACCAGCTTCAGCCGACCAAGCCTTTCTCAGGAGTCACCAATGGTTCCACTGTTCCAATTGGGCAGGTTCGCCTTCCGATCACCTTCGGGCAACGCAACAACTACCGCACCGAGCTCATCTACTTCGACGTCGCTCACATCCGCCTGCCGTACAATGCCATCCTCGGGTATTCGACCCTGGCTCAATTTATGGCAGTGACTCACCATGGTTACAATGTCCTCAAGATGCCAGGAAGCGGTGGAGTCATCACCGTACCCTGTGAAGAAAGGGATGCAGTGTGCTCGCTCGAGCGTGTGGTCCAAGCCGCAGCAATCGAAGACCCAGATCGCAGGAGCGGGAGGCCTCCCGAGGCGACCCACAAGAAGAAGAAGACCTCACCTGGCCAGAGACACAAGGAAGCAGGCACCTCTGGAGGTATTGCGTCAGGATTCGCGCCCGATCAGGGAGCGCCACCCTCTCGCGCATAGGAAGGCGCACTCGGCGCCCTCCTCAGGCAGGGCTCGGGGGCTCTCTCTTGGAGAGCCACCGACCTTGCCATGGTCGCGGGGGAGGCGCTCGGGCACCACTTGGAGGGGTGCTTTCAGGCACGCTTCCCTTAGAAAGGTACAAGTCAAAGGACACAAAACCCTTAGGAGTTCATCAAAAGGAACACCCAAGAGCTACAAGAGTCCAAAGTCATGCGCGGCAGCCGCCGCTTACCTGCCGTGGCCCCACATCCAGGCGAGGATGGAGGACTGCGTGTCTGCGTCGACGTACCAGGGCTCAACCGAGCTGCGTCCCAGGAGTGCCTATGGCCTTCGGCCGTAGGGCGCTGCGTGGGACCACCCCACAGCTATGTTTGCATGCCCTTCGGCCTGCCGAGCGCGATCGCCGCACATCAGCGCCTGTTGAGGAGCATTCTGGAGGCTCGGGAGGTCAGGCATCACGCGGTCCTGGCGGAGGTGGCGATGGTCCCCGAAGACCTGCATGTACCACCATAGCCTCCCGAGGCCCCTGGGCCTGGGGGCTCATGAGGGCCGACGTCTTCACCGCACATCGCTCACTTCCTCAGCATTGCTTCATCTTCAACAGCATCAGGTGACATCTTTCAGAGTTTTACTTTCAGCTGGGAGCGCCCATAGGGCTACGCCAATCCCAGGCCACATGGGTCCGTCCCCGCGGCATGTATCCATTTTGGTTATGCTCTTTACTTACCCTGTTGGGGGCGCCCCTTGGGCTGCATCATCCCCACACCGCTCGGGCCTCACCCAGCAGCAGTTGCTTTTCCAGCGTTTGCCCTAGGATGAAGTTGTTCTTTCACGCTTAATCTGATTCCCATAATTATCACCTACTGCTTGTCGTCGTGCAAAGCGCTTGCACGTTAAAAGGGGGTACCTGAGCATCGCGACTCATGGGCTCCTACTGGCTCTCCAGCCCTCACCCCCTGGCCTTGACCCATGGCATCGCGACCTGTCATACCAGCGGCAGCTGAGCTCTCTCAAGGGCCGGGACCTCAGGACGTAGATCATTTGCATTCTAACAAACCTGCAGGAACACACCAATTGATAAAGGCCCAGAGCCAGGTGCAACCCGCCTCGAGGTAGGGCCTCGTGAGTCCCGCGCTGGCTCACGGGTGCCCAGATACACCTCTCCTAGCCCTACCGTGCCGGCTACGTGTCAGGGCACGGCTGTACATGCCCCGGGGGCTCCTCCCGGAGGGGAGCCCCCTCCCACGCACCAGTGGAAGCACCATGCTCCGCGCTGGCTGACGACACTGCCGAGGAGCGGCTATGCCCGTACACATACGGAAGCGCTATGCTCCGCGCTGGTGATAAACAACTGAGGGTGGCCCATGGCCGTACCAACCTCAGGGAGCCCAGAGCTCAGTGTCTGGCACCATCGCAATGCCTCCCCTTGGGAGTGCCGCGCGAGGGGGATAGACACGGGGGCTATGCCCGGGCCTCGCCCGAGCGCACGCCACCCAGCCAGGTCCCTTGGACCTGGTCGTCGCGCGCCACTCCCCAAGCGGAGCCAAGGAACGAAACTCGTTTGAGCGTCTAGCGGGACTCCTGAGCATCGCGACTCAGGAGCCTAACTTGCCACGTAGCCCCTCACTCCTTATTCCCGTCCTTGGTTTCCGGTCGGGGCTAACGCTGGGTGAGGTACGCGCGGGACCGGGCCCTGCCGACGTAGAACGATCAATCCACTCGTCGCTCCCCCCTTCCCTACTTGTTGCTCGCGCGTCAAGGGAGACTCCTGAGCATCGCGACTCAAGAGCCTAACTTGCCACATAGGCCCTCACTCCTTAGTCCCGTCCTTGGTTTCCGGTCGGGGTTAATGCTGGGTGAGGTACGCGCGGGGTCGGGCCCTGCCAACGTAGAGCGTAAACAAGTAGGAGAGGAAAATGCAAATTCCGGGAAATTCAAAGCAAATATTACAAGCCATAAGATTGTTCCACAACGCCAAACACAAGTTTTAATGCCTCCGCGAGGCATGGTGCATGTGCAGGAATAAAACAGGATGGAAGTCGCGAAGGAATCACTCCCCAGTAACGCCGTCACCGGTGGTGGAGTCATGCTGGACGGCTTCGCCTCCCGAGGTCGCAAGGCCGGCGGCACCGCGCCCGGGCAGGACGCTGGGGGAGCGGAACTTCCCCAGCAAAACCTCGGCTCGGCCCCTCACGGCCTCAGCAGCGGCAGCGGCAAGGTCGCCGCTCACGGGCTCAAGCAGGCTGTCGAAGTCGGTGTTGGGGTCGCGCAGATAGACATGGCTGAGGACACGCGTCAGTGCCGCAGAAGACAGGGCATGCGCCTCGGCCTCGACCGTGGGGCAAAGGCCGTCTGCGACGTCCTCAAGCGCATCAACCAGGAAGGGGAGCAGCATGGCAGGGCCGTCCTCCGCACCAGCCAACGGCTCCTCCAGGCCGCTCTCATACAGGGTCTTCAGTATGCCTCGAGGCTTCTTCTCCAGCTCCGTGAAGGCCGCCCGGTCCTCCGTTAGGACCTTTGCCTTGGCGTCCAGCTCGGTCCTCTCCGCCTTCAGCAACCGCTCTAGCATCTCCAGTCGGTTGTGGTGGACATCAAGGATTTCGGGTTCCGGCAATGCCTAGTGCTAGACCAACGCAGTGCTAAATCCCCACCCAGTGCTACTCTGTCACGGCGACGCTACCTTCCTTTCTCGCCCAGCAAGGATTGCTTGAGCGTTAAAGGGGACCTCCCGAGCATCGCGACTCGGGGGCTCTTACCGGACCTCGGACCGCTCACCTCCTGGCCTTGACCACGGCATCGCGACCTGGCATACCAGCGACGGCTGAAGCTTGCCTGGGGACTGGGACCTGTCAGCGTAGAGCGCCAAGTCCTCGTGAGGATAGAAAGGGGGAGCTTAGCCGGAGCAGAACGGACACCTCACACTAATTCATATTAAGGATATAGTAATTACAAAAGCACGGCAGACGCCTTACATACCCCCGCGGGGTGTTGCCTTAATTCCTTGCAGGGAACAAAAGGTGCTAACCCTAAGGAACGCTACTTGCTAGCACCTCCCCAGGCGACGCCATCATCAACAGTGGGCTGCCCAGCGCCGGCGCCAAAACCATCCAGATCAGTGGCGTCGGCGTCCCAAGGCAGCTGCCTCACTCCGAGCGCGGCGCGAGCTCGGAGGCTCGTAGCTATCGTCGCTCGTCTCTAGGGTCGCGAGGAGTTTGGGGGAGCCGCTGAAGCCCGTTGTCCCTCCGCTGCTGCCCGAGGAGCCGCAGGAGGACCAACGGGCGGGGCTGGTCCTCGCCAGTTCGTCACCACTGCCACTTCCCTTAGGGAAGCATTCCAGCCTGCGTGCTTCTGCATCAAAGACCTTGAAGAACATCAAGGAGGTGCCGTCGTATTCAAGATGGATCACCAGGGCGCCGTCCGCGCGACAAACCCGGGAAATCTCACCCCAGCCCCGGTTCACGAAGACCTTGCCCGGAGCGACGACCGCGACCTCCGCTCTGGTTGCAGGGGTGCCACAGTCGACGTGTAGCAGCCAGAGCTCCATGGCCCCGCTTGGTGGCATCTCGAAGGCGAAGGAGGGAGGAAGGCGGATCCACAAAGTTGGAGGCATGGCGGCGTGAAGCACAAGCTCGCGAGAGGAGCGCCCCGCGTGGACTCCAGGGGGGGACGCGCACCACTATGACTCGCCGGCGTCGGCGGCGACGCTGTCGGTGTTTCTCGGCGCCCTCCCCCCTCGGGCCTACGACGCGGGCGTGCAAGGGCAGCGGAAACTCAGGCGGCGGCCGCTCGTACCACGGCCACACCACCTGCCAGGCGCCTTCGTCCCGGTGACAAAGGATTGGCCACTTCTTCGGCGGGAGGGGGTCAGGACCCTCTCTGGGGGCCTTTCCCTTCTCCTCAGCTGAAAACCGGCGGATCGGTGCCATTGGTGCAAGAGGAAGCAAGGATGAGGAAGAAGAAGAGGAGGAGTGACGGAAAGGGGTGAACCAGCGGAGCTTACGTGGCCCTGTACTTATAGCCAAGGAAGGCCAACCGCTGGGCATCATGACCTCAGGTAATTGTGACCCATATCTTGGCATGCAGGGACCTGTCAAGTCGTGCAGTTGCTGAGGCGTCGTGGGAAGTGCAGACACCCGCGCCCACGTCCAATCAACCGCCATGCGGCACCCAAGGTCGCAGGCTGTTAGGGCCCCCGGCGCATCGTGCTTGCCCCTTCGCTTCTCTGCTAAGCCAACCCCATGCACGCCTTAGGCCCGGGGGCTACTGTCGGCGTTCTGGGAATGGGGGTCCCCAGACTTGCCTGCCTGCGGCCTGCGGCGTGGCTCTAGCAGGGGCCCAGCGCGGCCCATCTTCATCAGCTCAAGCTCAAGACCCTCGCGAGGGGCCAAGCCTCGCGGGGCGGACGAAAGGAAGCTTCCTCAGAGGCAGCCTCATCAGGCAGGCTCGCGAGGAGGCGGAGAGATCAAGGCAGGGGTACCTCGCGAGGAACCCGTGACGCAAGCCATGACGATCGAGACCAGGCGGGCGCCAGGCCGACGCCGGCCTGCGCAGTGTCCTTGTTTCCCCTTTGGTGCAAAGGGGGCAAGCATAGGCTAAAGCATCAGGCAAAGGTTACCATTCAGGTGCAATGAGACCAAGACCAGCCGGACGGCAGGACGGAGGTGACCGTGGAGCCCAAGACGGCGTCATCGCCAGTGCTTTTGGCAGCTGAAGACCACCTTTGGTCAGGATAACTTGTACTAGATGTTCCCCTTCGAAATGGCTAATTGTTGGCGCCCTTCCCGCTCATTATTTGGGGAGAGGCCCAGGGCCTCTATAAATAGAGCTAGCCACCAAAGAGTAGAGACATCTAGACACCCCAAGAACATTGAGAGATCTGGTAGAACCCTAGCAGAGAGAGAGAGAGGCCACTGAACTCACCCTAGCAGTTCATCGCACCAGCTCAAGACACCTCTTGCGAGGCTGTTCTTCCCTTGTATTGTCCATCATTAGCCCCAGAGGCAATCCACCACACCACACACTGGAGTAGGGTATTACACCACAACGGTGGCCCAAACAGTATAAACCTTGTGTCTCTTGTGTTGTTCATCATTTTCATCTTAGTTCGCACGAGAGGATCAGACATATATCGGTAGGGGAGAGATCTCTGCGCGCACCCCAGTGTTCGAACCTCAAGGGTCTGCCGAAACCCTAAACCCGACATTATTGACACTGATCCGTACCAGGATGACACTAGGGCCAGTCAGGCCGGGGAAGCAGAGGTAACTATCATTTCCTCCGACTTAGAGCCCTTACCAAGACACAAAGTTCGACGCGTGATCCGTAAAGTAAGGTTTTCTAACCCCTTAGCTCACTTGGATCCCAACTTTCATTTGAAAAGGCAGCAACATGAAAGCCGCCGTGAAGTTGAGATTGAAGATGAACCGGCTATCGTCCTTCAACAGACCCCTCGGAAACGCCTGAACGAGGTTTACTTATTACTGTCCTTAGCTTGTTTTAATGAATCCCGCTCCTTGTATTTCTTTTAACTCCTTTCTTTTACCTTTTCAGGAGGTGTCTCATTCCTCAGGAGACTCATCACAAACACAATTTCCGCTTTCAAGACAGCTCCTGGGTAATCATAAATCCTCTTTTCTTCCGGGTTGTTCAATTGTATCTTGATGCTGATTATCCTGCAATATTTTTCCTTAGCGGCCAGGCTAAATCCAAGAAGCCGAAGGCAGCAAAACCGGCAGAAGACCCGCTAGTACTAGCATCCGAACCGGCTAGGCCGCCTTCTCCATTATCTGTCTCCCCAGAAGACCCGCCTATTGTCATTCAAGCAAATCCTCCGGAGCCGTCCCTTGACAAAGCCACTATGAATCCTTCTACGGCTGGACCGTCAAGCTCAACTGACCCGTCGTCTCCACGTGTTCAAGATGTTCAAATTACTGGGAGTCGCTTTGTTGAGCCGGGGAACCCAACAGTGTCGGCTCGGTGCACAGCTAAGCAAGAAGCATTGGAGAGGCAGAAGGTTCGCTTTGATGTTGCCAACTATGACCGTCTCAATGCCAATGATATCTTATCCGGCTATCTCAGTCATGTACACTCCAGTCGTGAGTCTGAGATCGAGATGGTCAAGCAGCTTCACTTGAAGTATGAGGTACGTTGTTTCTGGTTTACTAACATTCCTTCAGCCCCCAAGTCTTTAGATTATGAGAGAAACGGAATAACTTGTAGACTTAAAATATAGGCCAAGACTTTTACCTCTGAATCTTTGCCTGATATCGATAGAACAAAACTTCACCCATAGTCCCCAAGGACCGGTTTATTTTGATCATTCATGAATCGATACTTTAGAATCGTCTTCAAAATACTTAATCCTCCGGTTTATCCTTGATAAACTTGCTGAACTGCGTACATTAGCCCCCAAGTGCCAAGTGCTGTTACTTTGTAAAGGACTTGGGACTTTAAATATGTTTGTAGAGTCGTAAAACTTTGATTTGGCATACATTAGCCCCCAAGTGTCAAGTGGTTTACTCGTAAAGTACTTTGAGACTTGAATCTTGAATTTGAATATTTGAATTTGAAACCAAGTCCTGACTTATCTAAACGTCTCATAGAATGCCTTATCTGAATTGAACTCTCAATTGTCGGACGCAAAGACCCGGCTATCAAGTCAAGAGTCTGAAATCAAATCTTCCACTTCCAAACTGCAAATGAGCCTTTCTGCAAAGGAAAATTTGAAGACCAGCTTTGCTACCAAGGAGAAGGCTTGGGAAAATGAGAAAACACTCCTGACCCGATGAGCTGAGACAACCGAAACAGCTCTGAAAGAAATTTCAACAAAGCTGAACAGTTTGAAGGGCCGGGTGTCTCAGATGGTTGCTGCTATCTTTGGTAAGCTGCCTGAGTTGACATTTCATATAATTTTTGCCAAACCGGAATATGATCCGCCAACTTACTCTGTTAAAAATATATGCAGGTCCGCGAAGTAAAAATATGAGCCAAGACCCGTTGATTAAACTGAAGGCAGTATACACCTTGGTTGAACAATTGTACATTGGTGCACAATGGGCTCTGGCTACTATCTCTCCTGCAAATCAAGGAACCAACCGGCTTAGCGATGTCCTGAAGAAGCTGTCCATCCTTCCTGCTATATTCCAACAAGTAAAATGCTCCTGCGCGCGAGCTAGAGCTTTGACTGCCCTAAGCCGCTCCAAGGCTTGGGTGCCAGACCTAGACCCGGCGGACGTAGCCAGAGGTTACCCTACTGTGAAGGAGGACAGGTCTCCGTTTGATCAGGATGATTTCATAGCGTGTGTACGTGAAGTCCGGCCTCAGGCGACTAGTCTTGGAGATGACACCAATGTTGACAAGTAACAGCCGGGTTTTGATAGTGAAAATAAGAAGATGGCCACTCCTTCATACAAAGTAGCAGATCTGATCCCACCTGTGAGAGAAGATACCTTTGCCCCGGAAATTGACCCGGTCGGCCTGATTGACGACGAAGCCGAATTTGTCGCCATGAACGGCTTTGATTGGTCAAAATCCAACTTTCAGCAAACAGAAGGTGGTGAACCGGCGAGGGATGGACGATGATCATGTTCATAGTCTTATAAAGCCTTGTAATAAATTTAGTTGCTAAAACACCGCATGTTTGCTTATGCCGTCGTGCATAAAAATACTTCTATGTGAATCTTCTTCCAGATGTCAATGTGTGCATCGTTTTAATGTTTGTCTCTGCGATATTTGAACTCTGTTCCTGTGAATACAAGAAAAAGACTTGTCCTTGTTGATCCTTAGACCGCCGGGTTTAATAATCCGGGTGGTGAACTTGATAATTCAATATGTATGAATAGTAAATACTTCTTGAATACTCAACGATCATCATATCGTAGTAGCTCGTACCTTTGGATCCTTGAACCACCGGCTTGAATAACCCGGGCGGCTGAGTTGTTCAATAATTGATCCGGTGAAGAAAACCAGGATATCTTATTTGTAATATTGAAACAACAAAAACTAAAAGGCAAGCAACAGATAATAAACATAATTTTAACTCTGTATTCAAAAAGCTAGGGGTTTCTGATTCGAAAACGATCAGTAAACCGGACCAAAGGGGTTAAGCTAAGGTTTGAATACGACCATATAGCCCCCAGTGGCTTTGGCGTTGCGCCGATCAAGAGGGTACCGACAGCTATGTTCTCTTTGGTTCGAATATGACCTATGTTTGAATAGGAAGCCCCCAAATGACCTTGAGAGGTTTTTAACGACCCTGATTCGAATACGATCCAAGTCGGACTCAAAAGGGGTTAAGCTATGATTCGGATACGATCAAGAAGCCCCCAAGTGAGTTTGGCCTTGAGCCGATCAAGAGGGTTACAACAGCTATGTTCTCTTTGGTTCGAATACGACCTATGTTTGAACAGGAAGCCCCCAAGTGACCTTGAGATTTGCAGCTAGATTCAGATACGATTATAAGCCGGACCAAAAAGGTCAAGCTTGATTCAAATATGATCAGCTCCTTAATAGTCATTTGTTAGTAAGAAATAATAAAGATGTATAATCTGTGAAAAGAAAAGAGACCGATGGTCTTACTTTATTGCTTATCATAGTATATACAACGTGAACGTATGTACATGTTGAGAGCCGGTGGCTCAGGTGTAATATGGCCGAAGTTGAGCAATGTTCCATGGCCGACGGGTCTCCTCTTCCGACTTATGTGAGCCTGCATGCTCCCGAACGTCAATGAGGTAGTATGACCCATTTTTAAAATTTTTTACTGACCACAAAAGGTCCTTCCCATGGTGGGGATAACTTGTGTGCATCTGAAAGATCTTGGATGAGCCGGAGCACCAAGTCGCCTTCCTGAAAAGTCCTGGACTTAACCCGGCGGTTGTGATAACGATGTAGGTCCTGCTGATAAATTGTTGACAGCGCCGCTGCTAAGTCTCTTTATTCATCCAATAAGTCAAGCGCATCCTGTCTAGCTTTTTCATTATTAGCTTCAACATAAGCCGCCACACGGGGTGAGTCATGACGGATGTCACTAGGCAGCACTGCTTCTGCTCCATAAACCATGAAGAAGGGTGCGTAACCCGTAGACCTGTTGGGCGTAGTATTGATGCTCCATAACACTGAGGGTAACTCGTCTACCCAACAACCCGGCATTCGCTGTAAAGGAACCATAAGCCGGGGTTTTAGCCCTTTCAGAATTTCCTGATTGGCTCTCTCAGCTTGACCATGGGATTGAGGATGAGCTACAGAAGAAACATCAAGGCGGATGTGCTCTCACTGACAAAACTCTTCCATAGCCCTTAAGACAGATTAGTGCCATTGTCTGTGATAATACTGTGTGGAAAACCGAAACGGAAGATTACTTTTTTCATGAACTGAACCGCCGTGGCTGCATCACACTTACTCACAGGCTCCGCCTCAACCCATTTGGTGAACTTATCAACTGCCACCAAGAGATGTGTCTTTATCCTTAGACCTCTTGAAAGGTCCCACCATGTCAAGCCCCCAGACCGCAAATGGCCAAGTGATTGGAATCATCCGGAGCTCTTGAGCCAGCACATGCGCTCATCGTGCAAATTTCTGACATCCATCACATCTACTGACCAGATCTTATGCATCAGCGTGAGCCGTCAACCAGTAAAAACGGTGACGAAACGCTTTGGCCACTAAAGATTTTGACCCAGCGTGATGACCGCAATCGCCTTCATGGATATCACGAAGGATTTCTTGACCTTCTTCGGGGGAAACACATCGTTGAAATGCTCCGGAAACACTGCGATGAAACAACTCTCCATCCGAAATTGTCATGGACTTAGATCGCCGGGTTATCTGCCAAGCCAGGGTCTCAGCTGCTGGCAACTCTCCCCGGGTCATGTAAGCCAAGAATGGCACCATCCAATCTGGGATGACATGAAGAGCCGCTACCAACTGCGCCTCCGGGTCAGGAACAGCTAAATCTTCTTCTGTGGGCAACTTGACAGAGGGGTTATGCAAAACATCCAAAAAGATGTTGGGTGGTACCGGCTTACGCTGAGACCCCAGCCAGCTTAAAGCATCAGCTGCTTCGTTCTTTCGACGGTCAATGTGTTCCACCTGATAACCTTTAAAATATCCTGCAACAGCATCGACCTCTCGGTGATAAGCCGCCATGAGAGGGTCTTTGGAATCCCACTTGCCAGATACCTGTTGAGCCACTAGATCTGAGTCACCAAGACAACTGACCCGGCTCAAGCTCATCTCCTTTGCCACTCGAAGACCATAGAGCAAGGCTTCATACTCTGCTGCATTGTTAGTGCATGGAAACATCAACCGTAACACATAACAAAATTTATCACCTCGTGGGGAAGTTAATACGACTCCAGCCCCCGAGCCTTCCAATTGCCTGGATCCATCAAAAATGAATAGTCCAATATGTGTTGTCCGGCTTCTCTTCCGGCATCTGCATCTCTGTCCAGTCATTGATGAAGTCAACCAGGGCTTGAGACTTAATTGTAGTACGTGGAACATACTTCAACCCATGAGATCCAAGCTTAATTGCCCACTTGGCGACTCACCCCATGGCTTCTCCATTTTGAATAATGTCTCGCAAAGGAGCAGAGCTAACCACAGTGATTGGATGTCCCTGAAAGTAATGCTTAAGCTTCTGGCTTGCCATGAATACCCCATAAATAAGCTTCTGCCTGTGTGGATATCATTGCTTAGACTCAATTAGCACTTCACTGACATAATAAACCGGTCGCTGAACCGGATGCTCTTTGCCAGCCTCCTTGCGCTCTACCACCATAGCCACACTAACCGCCCGTGAGTTGGCAGCTACATATAACAATAGAGGCTCTTTCTCAATTGGAGAAGCCAGGACTGGCAGCTCAGCCAGTTGTGCCTTCAGATCCTCAAAAGCAGCGTTCACAGCATCGCTCCAAATAAAAACATCCGTTTTCTTCATCAACTGATACAGAGGCATAGCCTTTTCCCCTAACCAGCTTATGAACCGGCTCAAAGCAGCCACACGACCTGCCAGTCGTTGAACATCATTGACACAGGTTGGTTTGGCTAGAGATGTAATTTCCTTGATTTTTTCCGGGTTAGCTTCAATACCTCGGTTAGACACCAAAAAACCCAAGAGCTTGCCAGCTGGCACCCCAAAAACACACTTGGCCGGGTTAAGCATCATCTTGTAAACCCGAAGATTATCAAAAGTCTCCTTCAGGTCTGTGACCAAGGTTTCCTCTTCCCTGGATTTCGCCACTATATCATCCACATAGGCATGAACATTGCGCCCAATTTGATCGTGAAGACAATTCTGCACACACTGCTGGTAAGTCGTCTGGGCACTCTTAAGCCCAGAAGGCATAGACACATAGCAGAAAGCCCCAAAAGGAGTTATAAAAGTTGTCTTCTCTTGATCCTTAACTGCCATCTTAATCTGATGATAACCGGAATAAGAATCTAAGAAACTCAACCGTGCACAACCCACCGTAGCATCAATGATCTGATCAATACGGGGGAGAGCAAAAGGATCAGCCGGACAAGCCTTGTTCAAATCTGTGTAATCCACACACATACACCAGGTGCCATTCTTTTTTAGTACAAGCACCGGGTTAGCTAACCATTCTGGGTGAAAGACCTCCACAATGAACCCGGCTGCCAAGAGCCGGGCCACCTATTCTCCGATGGCCTTGCGCCTTTCTTCATTGAACTGCCAGAGAAACTATCTAACAGGTTTGAACTTTGGATCGATATTAAGAGTGTGCTCAGCGAGTTCCCTCGGGACACCCGGCATGTCTGAAGGTTTCCATGCAAAGATGTCCCGGTTCTCACGGATGAACTCGATGAGAGCGCTTTCCTATTTTGGATCCAAGTTTGCGCTGATGATGAACTATTTAGATGAATTGCCAGGCACAAAGTCAACCTTCTTAGTGTCATCAACTGATTTGAATTTTAACTCAGGCTCATGCTCTCTTGTTGGTTTCTTTAATGACGTCATGTCCACTGGGTCAACATGATCCTTGTAGAATTTCAACTCCTCTATTGCACAAACAGATTCAGCATAGGCAGCATCACCTTCTTCACATTCCAAGGCTATCTTCCGGCTCCCATGGACTGTAATGGTGCCCTTGTGACCCGGCATCTTGAGCTGCAAATATAAATAACACGACCGAGCCATGAACTTGGCATAAGCCGGCCGCCCAAACAGAGCATGATATGGGCTTTTGATCTTAACCACTTCAAAGGTTAATTTTTCTGCTCTGGAGTCATAATCATCCCCAAAGGCTACTTCCAGCTCGATCTTACCAACTGGGTATGCCGACTTACCAGGTACCACACCATGAAAAACAGTGTTGGATTGTTTAAGATTTTTATCCGTCAACCCCATCGGGCGGAACGTCTCATAGTAGAGGATGTTCATGCTGCTGCCTCCATCCATGAGCACCTTAGTAAACTTGTACCCACCAACCTGAGGTGCTACCACCAAAGCCAAATGACCCGGATTATCAACCCGGGGCGGGTGATCCTCTCTGCTCCACACAATAGGCTGCTTTGACCAACGTAAATAACATGGAATTGTCGGCTCAACGGCATTGACGGCCCTCTTGTGGAGTTTCTGGTCCCTCTTGCATAAACTGGTAGTAAAGACATGATACTGTCCGCTACTCAACTGCTTTAGGTTGCTTTGATAGCCGGATTGCTGCTGCTGATTCCCTAGGCCGTGTTGCTGATTATATCCTCCTTGGTGACCAGGATAACCCTAACCGTGAATACCTCCTCCGCTTGAACCGGTGCCCGGGCCCTGAAAGCCGCCTCCACCTGAGCCGCCGCCTGGGCCGTGACCCCCATCAAATGCAGTTGAATTTTTAAATACCTTCATGATCGTGTAATCCTTCCACAAGTGGGTGGTTGGTTTCTCCCGGGTGCCATGTTTTGGACAAGGTTCATTCAACAACTGCTCAAGGGTGGGGCCTGACCCGCCCGATCAAGGGGGTTGCCTGCCCTTGCGCTGCTGATTACCACCCTGCGTATTAGTATTAGCCACAAACTCATCAGCCTTACGTTTATTACCTCCTTGATTCACCGGTTAT